>NC_056729.1:461617421-461852421 GCF_019279795.1 Protopterus annectens
GACCCCAATATCAAAAAAACAATGTCGTTAATGAATTATAACGTGACATATACAAATCAGTGTTGCATACATTACTTCATGGAAACAATAATACGACAACAATGTGTTAATATAACTACAATATTGGTAAATACAATCAGTATCTTGAAACATAGTTGATAATTGTTGTGAGTAAACCTTGGAATGTAGTGTGTTGATCAGGATATTTTATATCAATGTGTATAATTGTAGCATTACGATTCAAAAGCATGGAATCAATAGGTACTATTTAAGCATATACTTTACAATTATGACTGTAAATGAGTGGAGGACACATCCTTAACCTTCCCTGCTTCCAGTGGATCACACACGCACACGCACACTCGCATTTCCGAATTGTGGGTTACGCGCAGGCGCACATGCAGATCCGTATTCTGTTTATATATGTTTACTGGGTCTGTGTGGTTACGTGTTTTGTGTTAGTTGTGACTATTCCGGTAACATATGTCTGATCCGGTTGATGGACGTGTGCAGAACGCACTTACAACTTTATACATGTAACAGTCTTTGCAGCATGGACGCATTACGTACACGTTCACATCTATATGTTCTATAGTCGTAATTCAAACGTGACTGCATTCACGTTTGCCGGTTACTGTGACCACTACACGTTAGCTGTTCGGTGTCATTAATATGCATACCCATGGTACTTACGTACATTTATATATCCCCCCCCGCACACACGCACGTCACAGGCATCCATTCTCCTGCTGGGAAAAGTGCGGTACTGCATGTTAAACATTCCTTATTCCCCCTCGCTCATGGCCCAGGATGCATATGTCGTGACCGCAGGGATGTTCAGATGACAGGTGCTTATATCCCCTACGCATACAGGCCTTCGATTATCAGGGTGTTGCTGTGGTGCTTTGGGTTTGGTCTTGTCCGCCCAGTGTATGGAACTGCCCTGACCGTGTACGAATGTTAGATGAGTCACATGGGCACGTTTTGTCCGTGTCTATGGTACCATGTCACCCCCCCCAATTATTCATATCCGTGTGCGACGATTGGCCGGTGTACCCATTGTAGATCTTGTTATACTAATTGCACACAGTCCGGTCGAACGGACCTATTTCCATTACTAACCCTCGGTATGTATGACCTGTGTCACAATATTACATGGGTTTACCATTGCGTGATGACTTTCACTGAGCCACAGACATGTCCGTTGCTTGGTTTGGCCCGGTTCCGCTGTGCTACACACATTTAACATGGCGGAATAGGTTGAACAGCTCAGCCACGGGGACATCGGGTTCTCCGTCGCTGTTTAGTGTTGAATCGCTATGTGGAGTTTGTTTCGCAAAGCGAGACAATGTTGACATTGGTAACGGACATCTCGCGCAGTACGTCCGCACCGCCGTGGGTGTCGTATGTCTGCGTTTGGGTGGCGGACAGGCATTATGCTGTGCCATTATGTCTGGGAATATATGGTTTCTTGCCATAGATGATATGCCATACTAGCAATGACCCGCGTCTGGGTGTGGGTACTGCTGTATTACCCATGGGAAGAGTGGCCTTAGGTTCAGTGGTGCCCTAGGCAGAAGTTGCCACCGCCACATCACCCGCTACCCCCCTCCTGGTCTACCTACACCAAAGAAAGTCTGGAAAGGTGACCCGAGTAGAGCAACGCCCTAGACGGCTGCCTACTTGACCTATGCCTAAGGCCGGCTATGTGTGTGGTCCCCCGGGCATCGGACTCGTGAACGCGCCACATCTGCCGTGGGTATATCCAGCATTACCCACATCCAGCCGTGGTGTATTGCCATGATGTTCCATGTATACAGTGGTGCCGGTTACCATACATATGCCTTTCTCAACAGCTGATGTCACACTTCTGAACACTACTGTGGTCTCCTTTAAGGCCCCTGAGCCAGTGGTGAACATTACTCAAACCACTGCATCACGTACATATGCCTTCCACCAGCACCTTCAGGACTGCATGGATCAGGCAATCCCATACAAAACTGAGACTCTTTGTACCACAGACAAGCATCCAGTCTAGTGGACCCCAGCCATGAACAAGCTCTACGACGACAGGAGGTAGATACTACAAGTTAAAGCGGAATACTTGTAAGGTAACACACCCTTGCTCATTATATGTGAAGAACTACAAGCTGTCATGAAATCATCCAGGGGAAATTCAACAGAGAAATTAACAAGGACTCAACAGACATTCATAAGTCCTTCTTTAGCTATGTTGGACACCTGGGAGGACACTCCCAGATATGCTCAAACCGGGTTCACAATGATGTGAAGATGACTGAACCTACACACATTGCCAGCATACTGGCTGACATGTTCAGTGCTAACACTTCCCCCATCCACCCTACATGGAGTGATATCTATACCAGAGACTTGTAGATCCTGGAACATCTGTAACGCACAGGTGGGAAATGCTGTCTCCAAGGCAGTGAACACAGCATCCATGGGACCAGATGGTGTCCCAGCTGTGTACTCCATGAACTCTATGGGGAATTAAACCCACACTTAGGACAGCTGTTTAATCTTAGCCTCACCTCAGGATACATACCCGAGTAGTAGCACAAGGCGACTGTAGTCACACTTCACATAGATGGTGCCTCCACTGACCCTGGTTATTACCATCCCATTAGCTTGACAAGCCTTATCTGCAAAGCCATGGAGAAGGATCATAATGGAACTCATAGATAAAGACATAGGGGACTCGCATACTTTGGATACAACCCAGTTTAGCTTGGTCAAAGTCAGATCATGCCTTTTACACGTGTTTGTAGGATCAGTCACCAAGGCCATTGATGACGGTAAAGCAGTCCATACATCCTACCTCAACCTGGCAAAGGCCTTCGACACAATACCCCCCTCGGGTATCATTGATAAACCCGTCATCTTGAACGTAAATCCATACATCGCCATATGGGTTGCAAACTGGCTAAGTCACAGAACACACATGGTCATAGCTGCTGGCGCCATGTCATACTCACAGCCAGTCACAGGTGGTGTCCCATGGGGCTCAGTCCTGGGTCCACTATTTTCCAGCATCTACGTTACCAATGTACAGGCAAACACAGGGGGGTTATGGGTGACAATGTTTGCAGATGACTGCAAACTGGGTGCCATAGTCAGACACACATCTGACACAGATATCCTTCAGGAGTGCCTCACAGATGTGGATAAGTGGTGCCAGAGACATGGCCTACAGCTAAATGCCAGGAAATGCATAGTCATACCCTTCGGGAAGAACAAGGTTACCCCTAGCTACCATATAGGTGGCAATCCACTGAGCACAGAGGGAGTTACCAGGGATCTGGGGAGCCGGGTTGTTGTTAACCGTTCGTTAGACACACATGTTGCTAATGTAGTTAGGTAGACCTTCCACATTGCCCACATCATCATGAAGGGATTCACATGTAGATCAGGGGAGGTCATTGTCCCCTTGTACTCATCACTCATTAGACCTATGATTGGGTACAATGCCCCGTTCAGAATGTATCTGACCCAACACCTGCAGCAGCTGGAAAGGCACCAACAGTTAATCCACAAACAGATGCAGGGTCTCAGGAATATGTGTTATACTGACCAACTGAAAGAATTCCAGCTGTATACAGTTGCATACCACTTGCCCAGAGGTGACCTGTGCCTGGCATACAAGGCCATGTCGAACCCAGATCTGATGACTAAGCTTCACCTATAGAAGTTAGATACCTCAGAACCACAAGGGCAGGTGACGTACACCTTGGCACTGTCATTAATAGAACGTGTTGTTGGGACAGATTCATCACCCAGACACTCACTATGCTGTGGAACAACATCCCAGTACATGTGAGGGCAAGCACCTCGCTGGCCTTGTGTTAGTATTTTGACATGGATGTCTGCATTGATTTATTTAAGTAACCTTCTAAATGAATATTTACATTAGCACATTGTGAATCTTTACATTTCGTTGGTCTATTTTACATTAGTCATAATCATACGGTTTATCTGTATATATTATGGCTCATTTATATTACTAGGTGTCTGCAGTTCTGTTAATATATTGGCACAATCTGTAGAACATATATATGTAGCTTACACAGTCAGACATTTGGAAAACATTATGTTGGTTCATCTTTCATATATATACATATATTTCTATTTTTCTATGAAGAATGTACCTTTCGAAGCAATGTCTGATGTCCTCACTGTGTGGAATCTGTAACCCAAGTCAAGTTTGTTTGCTTGTTTGCCTTTAAGGCATGTAATTAATATCTAGCACATCTAATTTACTGACCAATTAAGGGTTTTAAATGTAGTAGGTTGGACTGCATTGTATGTATTCTGAATAAGTCTGCTTATGAAGCAGACGAAAACAGCTTAGATAAACTATGGTGACTGCATTTAATTCCTGGTGTGCTCTGAGTGGTCACTGACGGTGTCTACAGTACCCCGTCTTTGCTTTGGACTTCATCGGCTGGTTGTCTGTGTTTGTTGTATGGGGAATGTCAACTGTAGTCCCTATGTGTATTACTTGTGTAATGCCTTACTACGGCAGTGTAATTCCACCGGGTTTGCAGTTATGGGTGCCATCTTAGTCATACGCTTGTCCATCCATGTGAATTGCCTACTGGACACTGGTATAGGGCTGTACACATTTCACACCTGCATGTTGCATTCTCCGGTAGATGGTTTGCATTATTAGCGGAGACTAAGGCAGGTGCTACGCACACATCCCTCCCTCGGGGCGGGACAAAGGATTGCCTGCGAAACAACACCGACACCAGAGTCTACATACCCAGAATCCCTTGACTGCAACAGTCGACAGTACCCATTACACATCCTTCATGTGTGCGGGACTGTGATGTGGACGCAGTTCTATGCACCCGGTACCCTGGGTAAATCTGTGCATCTGTGCTGCATTACATGGACAGCTATCAGCAACATTAAACACGCTTGCGGTGCATATGTGTACCTGTGACGTGGTGATGACAATGAGTTCACGTAGGTGATGAAAGAAGTGGGCACGCTGTCCTTTAAGTAATTTTTGGGTCCTACAATGGACACCGATGTGCATATGTCAAGTTAGATGTTACTGGACTGTGTCCACCTGCCTAGTGCTTTTCACTGCTGGTGTATGTTCCCCATTCGCGGATGTGTGTTTGACTACCCATTCTATGTGGTGCTACATAACCAGGTGATTTAGTACTGTGAACAAATGTCATACATCCAAAGATGCTGGTTAGCAACTGCTTCATATAAACCTCTGACATCCCAATGGGACATATCCGTCACTGTATTTCCAATATAACACCACCGGAACATGTTGATCACCTATGTATTCATTTAACCATGTTTTCTTCATAGGTGGGAATGCCATAGTTTACATATCCTACTTGACGTTGTGTGTGTGCCATTAGTATGTGTTCCACAGGTCACACATCTGTTCCGCTGTATGGTAGCGGGTGCTCCTCATTCTGTTGCTGGCAGATTGAGTGCTGTGTACGCAGGTGTTGACACGGCGGTCCGACTTTGTATATGGAATGTCAACTGTAGTCCCTATGTGTATTTCCTGTGTTATGCCTTACCGCGGCTGTGTAATTTACCCGGGTTTGCAGTTGTGGGTGCCATCTTGGCCATACGGTTGTCCATCCATGACAATTGCCTACTGGACACTAGTATAGGGCTGTACACATTTCACACCTGCATTTAGCATTCTCCGGTGGATGGTTTGCATTATTAGCGGAGAGTAAGGCAGGTGCTACGCACACATCCCTCCCACGGGGCGGGACAAAGGATTGCCTGCGAAACAACACCGAGACCAGAGTCTACATACCCAGAATCCCTTGACTGCAACAATCGACAGTACCCATTACACATCCTTCATGTGTGCGGGACTGTGATGTGGACGCAGTTCTATGGACCCGGTACCCTGGGTATTTCTGTGCATCTGTGCTGCATTACATGGACAGCTATCAGCAACATTAAACATGCTTGCGGTGCATATGTGTACCTGTGACGACAATGAGTTCAGTGCATTGAAATAACACATCATTCTGTTCATTAGACAATTTTTGGGTCCTACAATGGACACCACTGTGCATATGTAAAGTGTAGAGCTTGTCGGACTGTGTCCTTGTGAGCAGTGGGTTTCACTGATGCTGTGTGTTCAGCAATCGCGGATGTCTGCTTGACTACCCATACTGTGTAATGCTACAGGAACCATGTCTTCCGACACCAGAACCCAATGGTGTACATCCAATCTTGCAGGTTAACAACCACTTTCATACCCAGAGGTCACGATTGGGAGGTATTGCCACTTTATTATCGGAACAACACCTCCAGACTGTGTACATCACGGGAACTTTAGGCCAGTCTTACCGGCCATTTGCAATTGTGATTAGCACACACGTGTCAATACATGTATGATAAGACATATTGTCATGCAGAAGTTAATCTATGTTATTTGGACATTGGCTTCTGCTATTGGCATCCGTTGCTGTGAGTGTTGCCAGTTACCATACACATTGCTTGCTCAGAGGCAGACTACACAATTCTGCACAATACTGTGGTCTCCTTTAAGGACCCTGAGCCAGTGGTCGACAGTACTGCAGCCACTGCATCAATCACATTTGCCATCTACCAGTACCTACAGGACTGCATGAACCAGGCATTCACTTACCCAACTGTGGTTCATTGTACCAATGCCAAGCATCCAGTGTGGTGTACCCCAGCCATACACAGGATGTACAACACGAGGTGGTGGCTACTACAATGTGGAGCAGACACCTTGTGAGGTATGACACCCTTGGTCATCATATGTGTAGAGTTACACACTGTCGTGCCATGGTCCAGGGCACATTCCACAGATATACCTACATGGACCTGGCTGACAATCATACCACCTTCAGTTGCTATGCTCAACACCTGGGAGGTCACTCCCACATATGCTCTGACTGGGTTCACATAGAGGTGGAGTTTACTCAACATACACACATTGCCAACATACAGGCTGACAAGTCCAGTGAGGACATCTCCACACCCTCCCCCACACATGAGGGGATGTCTGTACCAGCGGTTTGTGGTCACCAAATGTTCTGTGACACACAGGTGGGACATGCTCTCTCCAGGGTAGTGGACATAGCATCCATGAGACCAGCTGGTGACCCCGCTGTCTACTCCACTATCTCATTTAGGAATCGGACCCACAGTTAGGACAGCTATTTCTTTGTAGCCTCACCTCAGGTAGGGTACCCAGGTTGTGTCGCATGGCAACTGTAGTACCACATCACAGGGCCAATGCCTCCACTGAGGCTGGTTATTACTGTCCCATTACCCTGAGGAGACCTATCTGCGGAGACATGGGGAGGGATCATACTGTGGCTCGTACATGACTGCATAGGGGACATACATACTTTGCATCCCACATGGTTTGTCTTGTTCAGGGGCGGTTCATGCCTTTAAAGCATGGTTGACATTTTCGGGACAGTCACTGAGGCCATTGATGGGGGTGTTGCAGTCCATACAGCCTACCTCGACCTGTCAAGGACCTTCATCACATTACCCCCCTCAGGTATCGTTGATAAACCCATTGGCTGGGATGTGAACATGTACATCACAGAATGTGTTGTAAACTGTGTATGTGACACAACCCACACGGTCATAGTTGCTGGCAGCATGTCAGACCTACTGCCTGTCACAAGTGGTGTCCCATGGGGCCGTTCCGTGGGTGCACTCCTGTCATACATCTACATTTCCACAGTACAGGCACACACAGGGGTGTTATGGGCAACATTGTTTGTAGATGACTGCAAAACAGGTGCCATAGCAGGATGGACATCTGACACAGATATCCTTCGAAGGGGCCTCCCAGATATGCATATCTGCTGTCAGGGACATGTCCCACAGCTAAATGGTAAGTAATGCAACATCATACCTGTCGAGGAGTACTAGGTCACCCCTGTCCAGCATATAGGTGGCTGTCCACACAGCACAGGGGTGATTACCAGGGATCAGGAGACAGAGTTTGTTGGTCACCTTTCATTCAACACACGTTGCTATCGTGGTTCTGTGGGACCTCTACATTGCCCACCTGTTTGTGCGTGAATTCACATCTACATCAGGCTAGGTCATTGTCTCCTTGTACCCATTACGTGTTACACCTATGATTTACTACATTGCCCCATTCAGACTGTATCTGACCCAACACCTACAGCAGCTGGGAAGCCCTCATAGGTTAATTGTTGTACAGATGCAGGATGACATCGTTTTGTGTAATGCTGCCCCACTTGTAGGACCCCTGCCACATTACGTCACATCCCTGCTGTTTAGTGTTGACCTGTGCCTGACATACAAGGCCATGTCATCCCATATGTCATGTGTATGCTTCACCTACTGTATCTGCATCCCTCAGAACCACTAGGGCAGGTGACATTTACCTTGTCACGGTCATTAATGGGATGTGTTTGAGTGACACATATATCACCCAGACACTCATTATGCTGTGGATCTACATCACAGTACATGTGAGACAGAGATCCTTCCTATCCTTGTTCGCGGGTATGTTGTCCATTGGATGGAGAATTGCAGGTATAGGCCAGGGATTACATCATTATCAGTGCTTGACTGAGGTACAGCAATATCATGAGTATTTTATCTGAAGCACAGAAGGTTGGCAAAGTCATCCTAACTATGGTGTAATATTATGGCTGAACCTGGGACGATGGCCTACCCTGTACCTATGGACGTATGAACCTATATTCATAGTTTGTCACATTTACAATTGTCTATCCACTATACTCTTTCTCCAGTGTATATTTCTGTGGCACATGATTGTCCTCTGTATTACATGCAGGTATGCTGTGTACAGTGCACATACGTCACTGTTGATGACAGTGTATCTGTGTCCCTAACACTGTGATACTGAGGACTACCACACATCCTTCACAACATTACATGCATATGTCCATTCTATTCTTCTTTGGCCTATGGGGGGGTGTTAAGGCAAACATTACTCAAGTCCCTGTTTGTGCATGCTTCATGTTGGTGTTTGACCAGGCTCCGTTGCAGTCATGTGTTGGACAGTAGTGTGTCTGTGTGTTTGCCATGTGTTTTTATTGCCGGTACATCTGTGGGAGGTGTAGTTGGTACATGTTCCTCTTTGCAGGGACACCCATCCTGGGGTTTGTGTCTTGCATCTGCACTTGGCATGTGCCATATGTCCTGTACTATTCCCACAGTCGTGTATGCCTTCATGCACTACTACTGCATGTTACTGGCTGTTTGTATGTGGTACACATGGACATTGTGATGGTTGCTTGACCTATTCCCATGCTAGAACGTACACATCTGTCAATTAAGTTTTTTAAATCAAACTGTAACACTCATTCGTATTTTCAAAATGACAGTCAATAACACAGGAAGCTGAGATTAATAACATTTTACTACTGTGCAGCAGGAGGCAAAGGAGTATGCAGTATAAGTTTAGACATTTGTTTAACTCTATACATGTTACATCTGTATGAGCATTCTGTATACTATCATCTTTTGCACACATTAATGATGTGGTCAGTCACAAGGCATTTACATCGCTAGAGTCCTGAACATTGTATTCCTACAACAGTGCTCAGGTAATGCTTATTAAATGTTTTCCCATGAGGATAGCCCAACCTTGCGAGCCACATATTCACTTAGACTGTACTTTGGTAAATTCTGCTCTGTCACGGTTCCAACACTGTTCATATCCAGTCCTCACTCCATTTCCTACTAGGTTCCTGTGTCTCTCTGCTGAGCAGCTGTACTCTGTGTTACAGCTCACAAGCCTATCCTCCTCAGTGGAAGGATGACAGATATACCTGTACATACATGTATTATTCTCTAACCGAGCAGATGACTAATGCTGAATGACATACACCTGCTGCACTGGTTACTGCTAGGGTCAGGGTTCAATCACACTGCAGCTACACTACAGGCAATTACATGCATGATAAGCTGTACTGCCATATTGTCAGGTAGAATAATATGCATTATACACTATTTGCTTCTAAAGTTGCACGTCATATATATGTTTAAATATGTATTTTGCTAACATTCTCCCTCCTTTGATTGCTTCTACTCTATCCAGAAACATATACAACATTATTTCATTCCCTAGCCTCTTCCTCTGTGGAACGTTTAACTAGGCAAGTAATTTGTTGTACATTTCAAGAAGGATTGCATTTTCTATTGACAAATACCACTACAGGTCTTGATACATAGTCTCGGTACAGATATGTCGCCAGAGTCCCTGACTAATACTTACATGCAAAGTATCCCGTAATAGACACATGCTCCCAATATGAGCAGAACAACACAAATGGCAATCATGATATTCAGTATGACTGACCCCATCCACCCAATGGTTTGTGGAAATGGTTCGTCAGTGGGTTTGGGCCTGGTTCCGCCATGGATGACACCTGCTGTATTACCTCTAGGTGGGCGTTGATTTTGGTCTCTTCATGTGGTAGTTGGACACAGCGATCTTCTTCAGTAAGCGCCAGCGTACCAATTCTCAGCTCCACGGTGCAGTCGTGCGCTATTACATTTTGTGACACAACAGTTCTCATTGCATCCAGTTCATCAGTCACAAGTTCAAGAGCGGAAAGTCACATTCATCCTTCCTCCGACAGGTTTTGATAACTTCCTCTGTTCCTGATTGATTTCACTACTCCACAAGCTGGGAGTGTTCCAGCCCAGGTTGTGACGCTGTCACTCAAGTCCATATGAATCGATATTCCTTTATCTCTTGCAGAAGACTGGCATGTCAGAACAGCTTCCATTTCACCCACTGGATTAGTAGGTTTCTCGACTGTGTTCCAAGTTCTATGAGCTATATGTGTTATAGTTCGTTTAGCACCCAGAGGCAATTGTACAGTATGTCATGTGACTGGAGCCAGATAACCCAAATAACAACTGCGGACCAATTCCCAGGTAACCATTGATATGCTTATTTCCCACAAACAACATAACAATATTCTACTTTACTACTGATGCGGGTTACCTCTGCATGTAACATTTTCCTGTCTCTAACAGAGGACTGTTTATACAATTCAGGATGTTTCTGCACATCCTTCAACATTGTTCTCATGATGTTTCAATACAAATAATGAATGGTGCTACAAGTAGTACTGTGTTCTTTGGCTGTTATATGACATTCGTAAGACACAGTTATGTTACAAATACTCCCACCAACTGAAACTGTATCATGTTTATGATAACATACAATTCCTTTTTGTGTAACAGGTAAGTACATTGCCACGTTGTCCTGTGATCTCACAGAACCTGTATCAAAGTGTAGATATTCACAAGTCTCAATCTATCCCCAAGGGGACAACATGCATCGGAAGTCCTCCATATGATGTAGGTATGGCAGTACAAACACAGCAATTTAAAGTGTTCCTAGTCTCTATATGCACACGTCATGCCTAGGTATCTGTTGAAGTGTGGAAGACACTCTGTGGCCAGTTCATCACGTATCAGTATTTGTATCCGTGTAGTTATATGCAGGTAAGGTCCCAGAAAATGTAAAGTAAACACAAACATGGTTAATAGGTGTATAATCATTAGGACAGCAAACAAAATGTCTTTGGGGTTGCTTTGTATTGTTATACAGTCTTGCCGGGTGATTCAGGCTCTTTGGTATATCAGCTACAAGATGTCAATCAGACTTGATATCCTTTACCGGTTTGAAAAATGTGAGGTGGACACAGGACGACCTCTCTGCAAACTTTACTGCAGTAGGCGTTGCCAACAGTAGCCCGTACAGACCTTCACAATTTCCACTTGGCAATAATGTTCTTTGGATAACAGTGACATACACACAGGATACTGGTGTCAGCTATGCGTCCGTCTTCGTTTGCTCTTATCTGTAAAAGACTTTAACTGAAGAACAGTGTTATTGGTTAACAATCCTCTCATGTCACCTGCTAATGAGTCATCGACCTCCGGCTCTGCAGGCATGACAGCTTTCCACTCTGGCACATGATATGCCATTCCACATACTACTTCGAAGTGGGTGCAGCACTTTACATTTGGAACTGTTGTCATGCTCAGCAATGCTAGAGGTAGACAGCACATGTAACTCGTCTGGATGTCACCCACCAACCTCCTCTACTTATTTCTCGGGATCCCATTTTACGGCGCCAGCAGTCATGCTGACTGTGGGTTGTACATGCAATTTACATTCATGGTAATACAAACTAATCCCCCAGGTTGCGTGATTGTCTGGTTCACTACATGTGTTCTATTGTCACTGTAGCTTCTTTACAGCATGCCAGATCTAGGGAAACTTTATTTTACTGGCACCTTTGCCACTGCTGCTGCATCCGGATTCATGGTTGGGAATGCTTCTACCCATTTTGATTATATATATGTGTAATCGCTAAACAGTATTTGTTCCCTTCACATTTATGCAGATGTATGAACTCCATACAAATAGTTCGGAACCGTTTCGTGCTGAGGTAAACCTCTCCCTTCGGTTTAAATACTCCTGTGCATGATATCTACTGCAAACGTGACACGCTGCTCATGATGTTTGTATGTGGTTCGTAATTCCGTATGTTAGGGGTATTCTGTTAACCAAATGTACCATCCCCCCTGTTGAGACATGTCTCTACCCATGGCTCCACAAAGCCGCATATCTGAATACATTAGACGTTAATATTGGCTTTCTCACTGTGGATATGTGCAGTCCGTGTTCAAGGATTGCTCCTCGTCATAACCACGTCAGCTTTTCTGCTTTCGTAGTTGCTGTTTGCATTGTTTGTACAGTTTCTACATCTAAACTGTCTGAGGTTTGTCATTCCTCATTCACACAAACACTTTCCAACTGTGAGGCTGCTTGTTTTGCAGGTGCATGAGCTCATGCCTTACCTTTCCTACTGTTATCCTGTTGCTTTCTATGACCTGCTCATTTACAATTACCTACTTTAGTGGGTAACTGAATGGAGTCTAATGCATTCAAGATCGATTGCGCATGATTAATCGGTTTACCGGTGGATGTTATCATTCCCCTATTCTTCCACTGCTGCTCATAAACATGCACTGTACAGACAACAGACTGACTATCGGGACATATGTCCACACATCAGTTTTCCGCTACAGTACAAGCACGTGTTAAAGCTATCTATTCTGCTGCTTGAGCAGACACGTTATGCTGCAGGGTTTGGCCGTCTACAATCTCATTATCAATAACTACTGCATAACCTACTTGATTCGTTCCTGTAGGACTCTGTCTACATGATCCGTACACATTAACTGTCACCTCTGCATCATCTAAGGGTATATCAGTGATATCATGTCTGTGTGTAGTTATTTAATCCATTTCGTATAGGCAACTGTGTGGTGTGCCATACACAGGTGTCGGACTTGACGTTGATAGGTTTCATGTTGTACAACGTTCAATCACCATATGAGGTTGACTCAGTGGTATGGTCAAACAAGACAAATGTCTAGCACGGGTCAGGAATGCTATCTTCTCTTGCAGCAGACTGATCGCAACTGCATGAGACATTCTCACAGTGAGAGGGTGGTCTAGTAACATTACGGCCGGGGCCTGTACTGCCATGGGTGCTACAACAACTGCCTGTACACAATGTGGCACTGACCATGCCACAGTGTCCAACTGCAATGAGTAGTAAGCTATGTAGCGTTGCTTACTTCCCTGCTGTTGCATCAAGACTGACGTCATATATCTCCGCTTACAATCTACGGTCTGACAACATGTGTTATGATTATTCAGGAGACCTACTACAGCTGTTGAGGCTATCAATCATTCTAGTCTGCAGAACGCTGTTTCTGCTACTGTAATCCAGTGTAGTATGTGTTGTGCTGCCATAGGTGTATTAAAGATTAATGCAAACAATACAGCGGACTCCAGAGCATTGTTTGGTATCCAGATTTGACAAATGTTAGTCGGCCCAGACAGGACTTCATTCCCTTCTTGTTAGTTGGCTTGGGTGCTTATGATATTGCTACCTTCCTATCGTCATGTGATGTTCTACCCTACTTGGATACCACATATGCCAGGTAATTGACCTGTATTCTCTGTAGTTGCAATTTATGCTTGCTTACTTTATGTCCCTGTTCTGCTGAATATCTCAATAATGCTATTGTATCTTCCATACATTGCTGCTGGGTAGGGGCTGCAAGCAGAATATCATCCACATAAAGTAGAACTTGACTGGCCCCGGGTGGAGTTAACACCAGAATGTAGCTAGCCATCTCCTGTGGGGATATCGTTGTACTTTCACAGTATCCCCGCGATAGCCGGGTATGGCTGTATCTGTCACCCTGACTGTACATGCAAAGCAATACGGACTATGTGGATGTATAGGTATTGCAAAGGAAGCATAGCTTACATGTACCACTGTAAGATACTTCTGTGGCGTGTTCATAGCATTGAATATAGTGTGTGGGTCTGGCACCAACGCTACCATAAGTATTCTTACATGATTTACAGCTTGCACATACTGTACCATCCGCCATTCCCCTTTTGGTTTCCGATCAGAAGATACAGGGGTATTGCATGGTGAATAGCGATTACTTTGTGGATGGGGAATTCCCTCTATGACTTTACAGATATCTTCTGGTGTCCACGGTCTATACGCTATGGGGGTTGGGTCCTGGCCTTCCTGTCCTGCATGAGGGTTCGGTACTTCAATAAATTGACAGATATCCTCACTCTGTTTTAGTACTGTCTTCTTACTCGGGTGTCCCTAGGTATGTTACGTGTTCGGGATGTGGTTTCAATAGCTTCTGTTACATTTGTTCGTTGTGCTACCTCTGTTGCCACAGGATAACGTGTGGGGACTAGCGTGCCCTCCCGCTTCATATCCTGGATGTGGTATCGGAGGTGGTAGGGGGTTGTGGGGGGGGGCTATCGGTACTACTGTATTATGATCTTCTCTGTGTACGTATGATGCTTAGCCATTTGTAGTGTTCTGTTCCCTTTGGTACACTACCTCAATCCACCTATGTGCATGACGGATACCCAATTGTCGCTGTTTTGTCGCCTGCACATCTTAGGGCTGCCACCTTTTCAAATGCACAATGTGGGACATTAGTGTTCGGAACGTGTAATTTTCCAGGAAAAAGCATACCCGCGGCCAGTACATAGGACAGGATTTCACTTTTTGCCAGGAGAGCGACCAATTGTTGTAGCATTTCAGTTGCTTATTCTGTTTATTATGATATTTTGCTGTTCCAGATACAAATTTACTGTTTTATGCTACCATTTTGATAGATATCTGGGAAATGTTTGTCCTGAGATATCAGGACATTTGCCATTTGTTCGGTTTGTTTACAGGACACGGCTGGCCAAAGAGGGACTGTCCCTCTCAGGGTGGTACAGGTGTTTACCCTGGAACATGTGCATCACAATTTCAGGGATTACAATGTTTCAGTAACGATATTTTGTGTAATATACCATCAATGTCATATTTATTACCCCATTTTGCTGTGTAACTCACATTATGTGCTCTCTGCGATTGCATATACTTCACGTCACCCGTCAAACGCGGATCACATGATCTGTTTCTTCAATAATCTCCCATATCCTCTACACAACTGCTACGTACCCTTCTCTCATACCACATGGTGTGTCCTTCCCTGTATCCACTGTAGTGTCTACAATCACTATTTACTCTGCTGTGTGTTCCCCTGACCTATGTTCAGATTTAACAGTATTTGGATAGGTCTTGACCGCTATCACAACTGTTAACAGAAACACAATGTAGTCTGGTCCCTGATCTACAATAGAGACAAAAAGGCAAACACTCCTTACCTGGGCCTCCTGTTTAAGGCTGCACGTTTTCTTCTTGGGATCCAGTTTTCCGCTTTTCAGCCACAGATCAGACAGTAAACAGCCTCTTTACACACAACAATTCAGTCGGAGGTCTTTTCATTCAAGAAGAACCATTTATGCAAATTCTCCTGCGTAGATGTCTAACCAGCCATGCACTCTGACCTGTAGCTTACCAAGGAATTCCGGATTACAAGGATCACAATGTGAAATAAGTTGTTAAAACCAGACTGTAGTTATCAGTAGGCTTTTCTAAGTGACAGCCAATAACACAGGAGGCTCGGGTTCGGAAAGTTTTAGTAGTGTACACAGGCAGGCTAAATAATATACAGTCCAAGTATGTGAGTTTTGTCTGACTCTATACAGTAAGCAGTTTCTTTATATAGTGTTTACAATCAGCTTTTGCCCACCTTACTGCCGTGGTCGGTCACAGGGCATTTCCATCACTATGGTCCGCAATAGTCTATACATACGTGGGTGCTGGGGTCGTGCTTTTAAAATGTTTTCCCATGAGAATAACACAGCCTTGCAAGGCACCTTGTACATTACAGTGTCCTTCTGTGATTGTAGCTGTTTCAAGGACCCTAGACTGTTCCGATACAGTGGACAGTTAATTTCTTAATACGTTGCTTTGTCTCTCTGGTAAGGAGTTGTACTGTTATCTTCGATAGAGCTCACAAGGCCATCCTCCTCTGGGGAAGGAGTGATGTTATGCATGTACATACATTTATTGTTCTGTGACCCAGCAAATAATTAATGCTGACAGACATGGGCCTGCTGTACTGCTTACTGCCAGGTTCAGAATTCCATCACACTACAGCTTAGCTTCACCAATTACATGCAGGCTTAGTTCTACTGCCATATTGTACGGTACAATTCAATGCATTATATAGTATTTCGAGTCTAAACTGGCACTTCATATGTGTTTCTATATATTTTTCGAACAACATCCATCCGGCCATATGCATGTTGTTCCGTCCTTTACCTTGACCGTGTGTATTTGTCCGTCCGGCAACGCTACTCTCCACATGTGATGTCCCAGCTTCCCCTTCTTTGCCTGTAGCACCCTGTTAGGACGTCCTGTTTGGTAGGCACGTGTTCCGCTATATGTGATCGACTTCACTGCATAGATAATCATCGATGCGGTGGTCCAACGACCCGACTTGTCCACATGTGTACAGTTATGTGCACCGTGTCATATGCAAACCTATATGGTTTGGACGGGTACATACTACATGCGGGATGTACACATTCTGCAGACACATTCACATGCAGCCATTTACATATCTGTACCTGCGGTGGGTTGGTGACATGTGGGTGCGTATTTGCCGCGTGGCATTGCCTAACACAAACATCTTACCACATTTCAGGTATGCACATTGTGTGTGGGTGTATAGCTGCACACGGATGCTAGCAGGTTAGGGTGCAGAGGTGTACATGGGTGGGATTGACATGTACAATGAGGCTATTGTGTAGTACATCCGAATGCATGGGTTCTGCTTCTGGATATTACACTTCAACATACGCCATCCAGTGTATGCAACAGAGACGTTGCTGGGTGTGGGATATGTTGCTATGCACATGTTTGCCTGTGTTTGAGGTATCTTGCTTCCTTACTGTTGTTATGTCAACACAGCTACCCGGCTATGTACTCTCACTACTGCTTGTGCCATTATGGTTGGCACCTTTTCCAATGCCCATAGTGGGGCATGTTATGTGGACACTTCGGAATTTGCAGGACTACACATACCCACGGCTAGTGCAGTTGACAGAACTTCACTTGTTTGCCATACTATAAGCTTATTCTGTAAGCATTTGGGTTCCTTATTTATTTTCTTATGCCATGTCTGTGTTTCATATAGTAATGTATATGTTTTATGCTACTATTACATGTATATTGCGGGAATTTTCTTGGCAGGGGATCGGAGGTCATTTTCCATTTTTCTGATTGTTGCAGGGACACAACTGTCCAATCAGGGACTGTCCATGGCACATTGGGACAGCAGGTAACCCTGGTGACCATGCCCATGTCGCTACTGGGGTTTCCACCTTTTCCAGTTTCCGATCTGGGATATTTCTGGGACTCACATCTGGCTTTACAGGCCGACACATACACACGGTCACTATATAGCATAGAACTTCACTTGTTTGCCTAAATATAAGCTTATTGTTGTGGCAATTTGCTTGCTTATTCTGTTTCTTGTGTCATTTAGGTATTTCTGTTACAGAAATAACCAATTCATGCTACCATTACATTAAATACGGGATATCATTGTGTCCTACGATCTTAGCACATCAGCCATTTCTAATACGTTTTTTTGGGACACAACTGGCCATGGAGAGACTGCCCCAACCAAAGTGGGACAGGTGGTGACCTTAGTCGCTGCTCCTGTATCGGTGCGGCGCGCTGACATGCGGCTGTACACCTTCTCTGAGTGTAAACACTGACGGTGCATTGCGGGACAAACGCGGTCTTATGCATATCCTTTGCTCCTTGGACGGGTACACTTATGCCTTCGTGGCTTGTATTTGCTTCTCCGTTGATTTGGGATGGGTACTATGTTGCATACTGTACGTGCGTTTCATTCTGCACGGGACATGGCTGCTGCCATTACTATTGTGGGCGGACCGTGGCTGTCAGCACATTAGGTTGCTCACCTCATGCCGGCTTAGACACGCCTCCAGACGCATCCTACCTGGGCTCGCTCACGTACACTACGCACGTGTCTGTGATTCCGGTGCACTCTCATTAATATGTATGTGGCGCTACTGCGCCGGCTATTCACTGCACCGCCGGCGCAAGCCTTACGCCGGCCTTGCGCCGAGCTTCATGAATCCCGGGGTATGTCTCATAAAGGTCATAATTTAAATTTAGGGTACTTCAAATAGTACCCCTTAATAAGACAAGGGGTAACAACATCAATGATTTAGAAACCATCGAATTAAAATGGATTTTAGAATTAAGCACATCAAGACCCTGGTCTTAATCAGTTCATCAGCATAAAACCTTTGCTTGAAGCATGGAAATTTAAATGAGTAAGATCTTTCCATTCAGATATATTCATTGCATTTCAATTTGCACATTCTCATTTTTTAGAGCATATTTCACATATTTCATATTTTAATGTTTATTTTATTTTGCCTCTTGTTTTATTGTATGTTTGCTTTTATTTTTGATACATTACATTCTATGTGTCAAGCCATATGGCAGCTAACAGAATGTTCTTATACATAGTGGTTTGAAGGCTGAATTGTATACTTGAACTGAAGCTACATTTGATATTCAATATGTCTTGCTTCAAATTACCAAGATACACGTTTAATTATGTAATGATGATTTAATTAATTGATTGATTGATGCTCTAGGTTTTTAATGAATTTAAATGTATAAAAAGCTAGAGTTTTAGTAACTAAAATAGATCTGAAGAAGCATACCCTGGGGGTATGAGAAGGCGCTCATCTTCCTTAATAAACTTGGTACTTATTTTATTATATCGTGGTGGTCCGTCTCCGGTTTTTACACAGCATGTACACAGATATATATCTATGTAGGTATACACGGACATAGATATATATGTAAGCAGATATATATATCTATATAGGTATATATGGCCATACATCTATAGATAGCAATGGTAGATTAACTAAAGCATATATGTCCACATGCACCATTATTGGGGTTAAGAGGCCCCAAACAATATATGTCTTGTACGAAAAGGTATACCCCCCACAGCCAAAGACATCTGCCCTGCAATACACTACCAAGTGTTGCAGATCCCATAACCAGGACCTGACACGACATGGGCACAAGATGTTAACAGTACTACATACCACCTGTATGATGTCAAGCGGATATTGGTAACATATCATGTAGTACAGTCTTGCTCCCATACATATACACAGACACATATATGCAGATACAGATATATATATATATATATATATATATATATATATATATATATATATATATATATATATATGTGACTACACATACTGTTCAGACACTGACATCCATATAAACAGAGTAATGCAACTGGGAAACAGTTATACTAATACAGCAGTCTGGAAAGCTTCACAACTGTTGCTGTCCAGGCCAAGCCCATTCAAATTGTACAATAGTAAGGTCAGTCTGGGCCACGGGATACCAAACAATCAACAGTAAGTAATGCAGGTGTATAGTTCAGCAGCCTCTATCTACACTCTGTACAAAATCACTAGGTGGTAAAGACTTCAGTTGACCAAATGGGATGTAACTGTTACATAACAAGGCATAACTGACACCATCACAAGCACACTGAGAAACAGAACAGTCTGTATGGCAGGAGGCAGTAGGCCTGCATTAACCCCATTTATGTAAGTAATATAAATATAGGTGAAGTGTATGGTACTGTACATCCAGATAACTTAAGGCAGCTCACCCCTGATACCCCCACATTTTGTAACAGCCTAGGTTATTTATGGTGCATCCCCCCACCCCAGACTCAATAATACAGGGCCATATACCACTGTTACATACACAGGCCTCTGGAGTGCATAAGGGCACACATGTACTGTGTAGGTGAAGCCCAGAGATATATGGCCCCAGCCCCACCATATGTATGAGGGATACAGCAGTGGACTGATGGCAGCAATGACAGTGTGATATACTCACAGCTCACTACAGAACAACCCCTGACAGCATGTCATATGTGCAAAGCTTGGTATGTAGGTTGAGAACAGAGGCTGGAACACAGGCCCATATGTGAAATAGTGTTGTCATACACTGAGTAAGTTTCTGGTGTTACAGGATAGTCTGCAACATACCCTTAGTCAGGGAATTAAGCACAGAACCATAAATGAATGTAGCCATGTACTGATAGCACTCAACACACACACTGCCAGTGAAATATCTGACTCAGGGCCTGTGTGGTGGACAGACAAAACATGATAGGCACATATCTGGCCACCAAGAGGATAGGCTCAGAGTTGAGAGCTATGCAGACAGACTGCATTCCAAGGAAAACTAGTATGTATGCACACACCCTCTAACACCAGTACTATACAAAGCATAACACAACTCTGCTTACACTCTGTCTGTAGTTCTGGAACATCCTACAAATATGTATCTGCCTGAGTGTGCCGGTTCTCCTGTAAGAGGTACTGCTACTTGCTGTCTGTAACACTGATGACCACACACAGGAAGGATGTCTGTCACACAGGAAAGGTAAAGGGACCACACCCACATGATGTAGGGATTTATAGTAGGTGGTTGCCATGACAGTGGTAATTGGAAGTATTACACAGCAAGCTGCATGCAGTTAACAAGTGGAGGACACTGACTGGTGCAGAGGCCATCACCTGATCATGTGCATCACCTATAAAAGCCAGGCTGCAATCTATTCAAAGCAGCTCAATCCATTTACTGGAGAGAGAGAGAGAGAGAGAGAAAGAGAAAAAAAAAAGACAACGCTCTTCAAACTAAAAGCTGAAGTCACAGGCATTTAACTAGCTGCCATTCAACAAGACATCATTCCCACAACAGGTATGTGAAGTATATATACATGTAATAGAATGTAGTACATGGTCCATCATAATGGGATAGATGATGTGGAAAGAGTTATATGTGTCATCAGGTGTTGTGATGATGTTCAACTGAACAACTGCTATAGACAATAGTGTCTGTCCCTGTGGGTAGCGGGCCGTAGCCATTAACTGTGCAGATCAGCACTGGCAGACAAGATGTAAGCCATCACAGTGTGTGTTGTGTAATGGGAAGTCTGTATATTATGTGGCCAATAGCTGGTGGTGGAAGTAATGCCATTATGATGGACATGTGGGAGCCATGGCCCACCACTGGCAGAGTACTCAGGTGAATCTGCAATGTAGCATGCCGGAATGCCATAAGTGTGTAACAGGGTTACCTGCAATCGAGTACTATATATACCCCCTTAATTTCAGGCTGTGTCCATATGTGGCACATGTCTGTGTTGTAGCAAGGCAGAACAGTGTAGCTGTGCAGAAAGGTGTTGTGAGATTGTGGAGCTGATGTCTGAATGTACCCCACATATAGGTATGCATATGTGTACATGTCACATATATAATATATAAAGATATATATGTATATCAGCATGTATGTCCAGAAATATACATATACCCATGTGTAGACATATATATGTGCACATATATACAACATCACATATATCTGCACATATACAGGCATATACCTATATGCACATGTCTACATATCTACAAACACATACACAAACATATATGTATGTAAAGACATGTCCCCTATACTACTACCACAATTATGTATCTTATGTGCAAGGCAGCAGCACACATAGCAATACACATAGATATCTACAGCTGGCAGTGTGTGCACCAGGAACGGGTCTGTCACATGTTAGTCCCTTGTTGGTACCACATTGCCCCTGTCTGTGAAGTATGCAAAGGGAATATGGGGAAGTATGGCAGGTACACATGTGGAGGTGGTCAGGATTGGTAGATATAGAAGACAGTCTACAGGGGTGGTATGTGACACTTGGTGGGTAAACACCATGGATGGTGTGTGTGGTCTGTGATGTGGACATCCCATGGGCCCCAATATGGGCACAATGGGAACAAGCCTCCCACCCACTGCTACTCACAACAGCAGTCCACATCCTGAAGGTGCCTGGTCTAGAGGCTGAGCAGGAGGAGCATGTTGGCCCTGTGAATGTGTACTGGGTGCCTCAGACTGATGTAGCACTTCCCTCATTTGCCTGTGGAGCCCGGTATGGAACAGACCCTAGACCTGAGCTCAGGGGACAGGAACATGTCTGTGTGTGCCCTGAGGGGGGAACAACATCCCTTGGGGGGGTTCAACCTGATGGTATTGCTGTAACAGTACAAGAAGAGGCTCCAGGTTGGGACACACATACTACTGGCATATATGTAACCACAGTGGCCCTGACAATGGCATGCAGGTGAATAGTCTGTAACAGCCCAGCAATGATAGTATCCACACAGGGGACATGGCTGCAATCACATAGCAGAAGGTGTGGTACAATACAATATCTGTCCAGCCAGTAGTTAAGCTGTAGCCGTACCTAATGAGTTGTGTGTACAGTCTGTTTAAGCTGATATGGTGGAGGCGTGACAGAGATGTGTATTACAAGCTGTCACCCCCCACCATACCTAATGAGTTTTGTATACAGTCTGTTGAAGCTGATATGGTGGGGGTGACAGAGATGTGTATTAGAAACTGTGGTAACCTTGCTGTATGAGCTGCTCAGACCTGTTTCCATCTTTATGTCTTTCAGCCAAGATAGCACATGCATGGTTGCCCATCTATTCCAATGCTGATAATGAAGTGTTGATAGCACACATGATCCAGCACTATCCACTGCTGTTTGGCAGGCACGCACATGAGCAGCAGGAGTGGACCGCCCTGTGGAATGACCTAGTCCACAGGGTCAATGATGTCAGATTGCACAACTGCAGTTATGAGCAGGTTCGGCATCATTGTACTGACCTGCTTCGCAATGCCCGTTGGCATGCTGCTGCAGTCTTGGGGGGTCACCTCACCACAGGGGGGGCATGTCATTCATCCCCTCCTGACATGTGTGGAGGAGCTCCTGGCCAGCCTCGTGGCACCTGCCCATCTGGACAGCCAACAACCACTGGACTCCTTCATGGAGGTGGGTGTCAACACCGGCCAAGGAGCATGCAGGTAAGGACACAGGGCACATCAGTAGACCACTGTTGTGTAAACATCTGCATTGGTACAGGTAGATCATGCATATCTGACAGGTCATAGATACATTGTGTTGCTGCATTGTAGTGATAAACAGATGTCCAGATGTGGTAGTATTGTGGGAATGTACCATTGGTGTATGGTAATACTGCACCCAGCCTGTAGCACTGCCACAGGTGTAGCCACTGACATTGCATCTCTCACCCTCTTATCTCTGGGATAACAAGGCAGCAGCCTGTAGCTGGTGAGTATGTTATATGTAGATGCTTGACAACACACCGGTCATGTAATGGTGATGGTATATTCCATGCATACATCTAACACACCTACCCTGAATGCATGCTGTACATATACATGTATTGTTGCTGTAAAATACATGATCTCACAGGGGTGACCATGATGGGGTATTGGAAGGGTATGTCAGATACCTGCATGATAACTAACATCCTGTCATTGTGGAATGTGTCCACAGGGAGTAACATACTGGTGGAAGACATGGCCTACAATAGTGACATGTTCTGATCAACACCCATATACAGTGCAACACCAGTGTATATACCTGTAGGATAATGGCAACTGCTGCAGAGATACACTATGTCATAAGGCATTGCAGTAGTCCACATTATATGCTGGGTCTAGGCTGCAACATGTGGTGTTCAGTGTATGGGACACTGCAAAGTGACACACATGTGTGGGGCTTAGTTGTTATTCATCTGCATAAAAGCTGAAGAATGGGGGGGGGGTCTCAGCATGACACACCAGTGCACTGCAGCAGGGATCCTAAGGATCATAGTAATGGCTCTATCTGCACATAGATAGGTTCAAGACCTGTGGCAGCCGTAACCCTACTCACACAACAATAGTGATGGCAGTGTGTGAACACCATGGGATGTGCACATGAGTAGACCTTACAATCATGCAGAATAGGGGGACATGTGTAGGGCAGACTGAACATACACTGGCAAATGCAGATGGCCCATGCTGGTATAACTCTGCCAGGAGCAGTGACTGCTGTAGTACACATAACACTCTGTAGACAGTGCATGTGAAAGTACAGGACATATGTCACATACTGGGTTCGTATACTGCTAAGATATGCGGTGATGTGGTCCCATTTCAGATCAAGGATGTGTACGTAAAATCAATAAATGTGTGTGCACCCCCCATAGCCATGATATGCTCTGTATACTGTTGCTAGCATGGATTGACTATAGCTGAACTGCATGCTGTTCTGTACCATATGTTCTGCATGTTGGCATATGGGTAATAGGAGGACTGTGAGTACTATTATTGTGCAACCTCACCTGTATGTGTGTGTGTGTGTGTGTGTGTGTGTGTGTGTGTGTGTGTGTGTGTGTGTGTGTGTGTGTGTGTGTGTGTGTGTGTGTGTGTGTGTGTGTGTGTGTGCATCCTAGTGGTTAGTTAGTTTGCCTGCAGGGTCACTCTGGTGAAATGAAGGGAGGTAGAGGCATGTAGGATGCATGTGTGCATGTGTGTGTTTGTATGTGTGGCCATGTATGCACATGTGTGATTGTGGGGTGTTCATATGGCTGTACCTCCCTTTGGAACCATGCAGTACATGGACATGGACTGCCACATTACACACCAGGAATACCTGTCATGTGTATAATCACTGGACAGCAAACAGTATAATATGGTCTGTAGCTTGGAACAGGCATCCGGGGGGAAGGTAGACTCCAGGTACACACTTAGTATCGCAGTCAGCAGAGAGGTCATCTACAACCCACGCATGCAGCTCTAAAGATGTATTGGGGAAGTACTAGTCAACACCAGGGAATGTATCCAAATATTACAGTTGTCACATGATGGACTGACGGAGCAGCATATCTGGCATGTACTGAGCATTACATACACATGACACAACAGTGGGATATATTATTGATACAACATAGTAGCCCACACATATAGGGGCCATGCACATAATTTCCGGGCATACAGAGGATGCATACCAAATGACAGCAGTGAGGCCATGTAAATCCACTACACACAGGTTAGGCAGGTAAAGTAGCAACAGGGCTTGTGTTGTGGCCACTTGTGTGGGCATTTAGAGGACTGTGATGTTAATGAGTGGTATCAATGTGTGTATGTTAACAAGGGTGATGCAGGATGGGGTAACACATGGACATATAGGTGGGACTGTCTGTAAAGCTATGGACAGGTAGGTATTATGGAGGTGTGTTTGTATGTGTGTGTGTGTGTGTGTGTGTGTGTGTGTGTGTGTGTGTGTGTGTGTGTGTGTGCGTGTGTCTGTGCATGTGTGTATGCATGTGTGTGCATATGTGTGTGTGTGTGTGTGTGTGTGTGTGTGTGTGTGTGTGTGTGTGTGTGTGTGTGTGTGTGTGTGTGTGTGTACTGTTAGGCAATGCTGTACAGGTTTTAAAGTGCATTTATTGTTTTCCCCCCACAGGTGGTGAGGTGGGTCAGGGTCCCTCCTGCATGCAATCTGATGTAGATGTCCATGCAGACACCGATGATGATGATAATGTTGAGGCACAGGTGGGGTTGTCAGGGGCCGACACTGCGCCAACATTTAACACCCCGCCTTTAGCCTCTCCACCCCCACACACAGTTTCATTGCCTATACGCACCCCATCACCAGTGGCCATAGCAGAGGGACAGCTGGCAATCAGTGGCAGTGCACAGGAAAGTGTGGTAAACATGGCTACTGTTTCTGGGTCGCAGCAGGCATAGCCAGATGTCTGGCAGGCCACTACATAGGCAGATATCCCAGGGTGCTCATGGTAGGGCCACTGGACATCACGCCCCTGGCAGAGGTGACATAGCTGCTACCAGCAGAAGCATGTTTCAGGCTGTCATGGTGGCACAGGCACATACAGAATATTACCACAAACAGGGTCTGAGTCTGCAGAGGGCTGCTCTCACATCTTCAAATGGCAATGCCAGTGATCTAGCTGGTGCCATCCATGGATTAACTGAGCTCATGGATAGACGGTCTGGTGAGATGATGGCCCTCATCAACCATGGTCTGTCCGTGCTTCAACGTGTGGTGGGAGTGCGGCGACATCAGCATGGACATAGGCCAGCAACATCAACAGCTGATAGTCAACATGGACATGCCAGGACACCAAGGGGCTCCCATAGTGGTAGTACCAGCCCCGGCAGTGTGGGTGGGGTGCTGTCCACACCACATCACAGCAGGCCACATGCTCATGGTCCTGGCCAGTTCCAGGAGGGACCTGGTACAAGCAGACAAATATCATCAGCAGGTGAGAGTAGCACATCGATGCCTGTACCAGGACATGCCCGTAGAACCGGGGTCGTGGCAGGCACGGTCCATGTGTCTGTGGCTGAAGAAAATGAACTACACACCCTGCTAGGTATGTTCTGCAGCTGTCCATAAACACTTGTGCAGGGCAGCCACATGGCAGAACTGTGTGCATGCATACCCACACTCTATGCAAACACACCTACGGCAACGCCATACCTACACACACCACTTCACCTCAGCTAGCTTCCCAAAGTACACCCCTCACCCACACACATGGTGTCAAATGTATGACCAATTCTCGGCCTCTGGCAAACCAACACTACACCCTGTGCATATGATGATACCTGTGCCCCATCTCTGTCATCCATACCATTGATGCAGGGACAGGCTGATATGATTCTGATGCACACTGTGACTGTATAACAGTGAACCACAGTACTGCAGTGCAACATGTTGTAGGGAGTAGAGTGTGAGATGTATTTGACATGTTATGTAGCCATCCAGCAATGATGCCTTATATCTGTTAGTAACACTGGTTGATTGCAGTCCCTTTAATGTTATCCATTTGTGTTGTAGGTGTACATGTGTCAGCACGAGGATGGTCTTCAGTCATATTTCACAATGGGGTATGTCACTGTGCTGACACCATGGCTGTGACATATCTGGGATACAGTCAAACACATTTCACAGGTTACTAAACAGGTTGTTGCCTGTGCCACATGGAAAGTTGGCCCACCGAGGCTTTTATACCCTGCAACCTGATGTAGGCCCATCCACATACACGCACACTGTTACTTGCCAACACTGGGACTAGACCCTTACCTAGCTATCATGATAGTGATGTGTGGGGCTTACATTGCACACACCACAGAGCGTTTAGGGTGAGGTGTGTCCTAGGTTACATGTTACATGCAGAACATCCCTCAACATGTACAGTATGCTAATGGGGGATGTAATGGGTGTATTTGGATGAGACGTAGTGTGACATATTGTCATATACACATTTACAGACACATAACAGCCAGAAACACATCTGAGATACCAGGGCCTATTGATGCTAACTAACTTGACCGTGTTTCCAATGTGTTACAGGTGGGCTGCACACATCACATGCATAACTGGCTTGGATTGTGGTAACAGTTACCTGTATGATTGATGGTCACAGTGGTAACCATAACATGGTACATGGGACATATACCTGGTGTACCTTGGTGTAATAACTGTGTACACAGCACCCACATCTCCCACTGAATATTGTACTCCCTGAAACCCATGATAGCACTCTGCCATACCCAACATCACACATTGTGTGCGACTGCTATACAACCCATAGTATACCCCAACACTGGTACTACAAGGATATGCATCTCATGCACATGCCACATGCATAGTAGGGCATCAATCAAGCTTAGGTTGCCTGTACATATCCCAGCTGGATACCTGCCATCTGCACATCTGTACATGGACTGACAGTCATCAGCTTGGCTGGTAGTTATGCAGTAGCATGAGTACATTGACAGACCAGTAAGGGGTGTATACTGTGACACAACTCACACACCAGGGATACAACAGGGAGGCCTCGGTGTCCAGCCATGCTCATGGGTGTGCCTGTTGCCAGTACTACATTAAGCACTCTGCTCTTGCCTGGGTTAGCACTGTTAACAGTAGTACTGCCATTATACACTACATGCCAGTGTGACAGCACGTACCTTGGGCTACTACACCTGTATGTAACACATTCACATGGATAACAGTGCTGTACAGGCCTCATATGTGTCTGTGTCCCACACATAACACTCACACCTCTTGCTACTGTAATGACAGCACATAGGTGCATGTATTGTACATGGCATTATATACACTTATTACAGGCTATCAGACTGGGATGTGTGTCCTGGTTACCAGGGCTAAGCTATGCTTAGCAAGTATCAACATTGCTGCAGTATAACAGCTAAGTTGATTTGCGCACTGGTAAGTGATGCCTACACTGTGTAAGTGCTTATATGTTTACCCATAGCTTAGCACCGCTTAGCTTCATGCATACCCGTGCAAACTCACTTAAAGCTGCTCAAAACTGCCTTAAACACTCTGTATCCGACAGCCCTTGTCCTGCCCAGCAACAAAATGAACAGCCCTTGCAGGTCTTGAACTCAGGACCCTTTACACTGAAGTCACAACACTTAACCACTATGCCATGACCACTGTGAAGGCTGCTGTTGTTTTGCCAATATAGTTGTCAATACACATATTGAGTAGTACTAAACATTTGCCTGTAGTTCCTAACTTGTGTAGTCCTTGTTATTAATATGACTGTTGCATCACATGTATTGCTTTATCATAATGTGCATATACCAGATACACACAGTGAGATACATGTGGGAGGGTATACACAACTGTGCCATTTACTCATGACAGGAATATGGTTGTATACATATAATAGGTCTATATATGTCTACATGTACATACACATGTATACTCATACATATGTCTGCATACACATCTGTATAGTGCTACATATATATGGCCATGTGTACATCTCTTTGTATGTACATATGTATATATATATATATATATATATATATATATATATATATATATATATATATATATATATATATATATATGGGTCCCTGTTAGGTTGTCGAAACACAAATTAGCGAATTTGTGTTTCGGCAATCACAATTTAGCAAAAGTGCATTTTGTCTAAATACAATTTCGCTAAAATGAAAACACAAAGAAAGCATGCAGTCTGCATGCATCATTAGTTGCAAATCAACGCATACTGTTGATTTACAACTAACGGAACTAATCGTACTACAGTAAGGATAAGGGAATATTTCCTTTTTCCCCACTGTAGTGTGATCTCGGAGTGAGAATAATAAAGTAGGGGAGGTGGGGGGTGCAGGGAGGCTTGCCCCCCTGCATAACAATGTTTAATGTTTTTTGTTTTTCTTTTGTTTTGTTTTGTTTTTTTGTGGTTATTTTGGATTTAGCAAAAGTGCATAGTCAATAGTTTGCACTTTCGACAAGATGCACTTTCGCTAAACGGAATTATCAGTAACACATTTCGATGGATTGTGTTTTCGATAATTCAACAGTGACCCATATATATATATATATATATATATATATATATATATATATAAATATATGTATATATAGACACACACACATACACACACACACATATATGTATATATATATATATATATATATATATATATATATATATATATGTGTGTGTGTGTGTGTGTGTGTGTGTGTATAGGTATACATATATGCATATATAGATATATGTGTATATAGCTATATATGTATGCACGTCCTATGTGTACAGATATGCCTAGTTATGTTGGTATATATGTAGATATGTATAACTATATGTGCATACATATCTATTCTGATATACCTACTACTGTCAATATATCTGTAGATATCCATACGTATATGTGCATATGTATCACTATCTGTATATGTGTAGACATATATTGCTCTGTATATGTATATATCTGGGTCTGTATATGTATATCTATGTACATATGCATACCCATCTATATATGTTGATATGTATATGTGTAATTATACATATAGATATCTGGATAATTATATGTACATGTATTTTCACCATATGTCCTGAACATGGAGTGTAGCCCTATCTCAGCACCTCTAGTCCCAACTTCATAGTGCAAGGGGACGTCAGGTATGTATGCAGGTATATTAGTAGACTATTGCTCCTGTAATAGGGATTGTCTTCACAGACATGGTATGTGTGGGAGGTCACATCTGCTTTTCACATCTGCGCCATTGGCTACTGACAGACATCCTAAGGACATCATATAACAGTACTGCTGCTAGCACTTAATGTTCCTGTGGACTACAGCTAAGGTATTGGCCAATATATGTGGACATTCTGACACACTCTGTACAGTCCAGAGGTATACATAGAACCCCTTAGTGCAAAACATGGGTATAACACATAACAACTGGCATACATTTGCCCCCATAGGCTATGCATTCACATACTCCTGTTTGTCCTGACACATAATAACTGCTGGTACAGGGATGCCATGACCACATACTACCCACTAGATATTGACATACATCTGTACAACATCCCACTGCTCTGTCTGACATACATGACTGTTAAGGGAGGCCCGGCAGCAGTACATCTGGCAAGTATCTGGACATGACATCTCACTGGGTAAGTACACTAAGCTGCTAGGCATGTAACAAAGCACTGTGCAGGCTACAGGCAGACTGACTCAACACTGGCCTACATCTCCTATGGGGGAATGCACATGTACCTGCATATATAGCAGGCTCTACAGGCATGTCACAGCACAGGGTAAGATACACCTGTGTGAAAGCGCATAACCACAACCAATGTGAACACAGCCACAGACAGATATGATAAGCTAGCATAATATTACAGTATATGGACTATCTGTTCAACACCATCCTCATATGTGCCACTCACTCACTAACCCTACATATACTGGGCTGCTACACAGTGTGATCTGATGCCTGTCTGTGGTATGGGGCATGTGTGTGTATGGCCCTACAAACATGTAAGCCAATACAGTAGCATGCAGTGGAGCAGCATGTAACATCAGGTAGGATGGGACCTAGAACAATGACATCTACCACAGTCTGTATACAGGCCAAAGTACATATTAACAATACACACACTGTCGACATTCACCATAAGTACACAGACCTCAGTACTGTACAAACAACCACAGAATGTCCAGGTTATGTCATCAAATATAACCCCTACTGTACATAACATGTGTAAGAGTCAGATATCACACTGGCTTGTTATCAGATATGATGACACTAATTATGGTGTACAGCACATATGCACCTCTTAATGTATGACATATATACAAAGGTTGACAGAGTTGTGGCTGGAAGCACATACACAGGGCCAATATTGACATGTTGCTGTGATAACCTCATACATTTACTGTTGTACCAGGGTTTGTTGCAACATATGTACTATGAGGGATATGAAGTCAGTAACTGTCATGACTTTCACCATCTACAGACTGCAATCCTCACACTACCTTCTGCAGTTCACAGATAGATGCTCTGTGAGTAACACATAAAACCAAAGGCCCCACACACTGCCCAGTCTACAGATGACCTTACAGATGGGGATTCCTCATAAATATAGAACTGACATGGCAGGTATTAAAACATGTAGGACAGCCATATCCACACACACACACTCTGTTAAACCAGCATTACTCCAAATGCAGTATAGCAGCACTTACATTCTGTAGTCAGGTCAGGCACATCCCCTTCCTGTGCGTTGCCCTGTTTCCACAGTGTATGTTGTTACAGGTAAATCCTCACTCCATCTGAGATGCTGTTTGCCAAACAACAGATTGAGTTCCTGCTCACAGTGAATGAAAAGGCCCAACACCAACATGATGTTCCTAGATGTTGGAGTGTGTTTCCATGCAATTGCCTATGGGAATGTTACCACAGCTGTTCCACATACAATCAACTAGGGAAGGGCTGCAAAATGTGCAGAGGCCATCAGTTGATCATGAGCATCACTTAAAATACACATTCAGCTGCCTAAGCAAAGCAGGTATAGGTCTCCATATCCACCAGAGAGGGAGTGAAAGAGGCAGACAGAGGCAAAGACAAGTCAGGGAGAGGTGTGAGAGTAAAACTTAAGCATGTTTGTGTCACACACCTACCAGCACAGGGTATCAAACCCCTGATGACTATGTAGTGCTATCACATTTCTATGCAGTTATTGGATGCACCACATAGGTTACATGTTGTGGAGGCCTCAGAACATATCTATGATGGTGAGTGACATCTGCAACAGGGATATGGTAGCTATCCCCCCTTCTACCAATCACCCTTGGTGTCCCCCAAGGATCCATATTAGGCCCCCTTCTGTTCTCCGTATTCCTCAATAACCTACCCAAAGTTATCCCAGAGGCAACCTGTATTCAGTATACAGATTACTCTACCCTTATATGTTCTGTCACAACCCCGTCAGAACTGTAATCCCTATCCCAAATCACCTTCAACAAAGTAGAGGACTGGCTCAATAATCGCCGTTTCCTATTGAATCCAAACAAAACCAAATTACTACATTTCTCCTCTACCCGTAAATTCACATCACCAAATATTACAATCTCATCCAACAATGGCACCATAATCTCTCCAGAACCATGCACAAAACTTCTTGGTGTAATAATAGATAATAATCTAACATTTAATTCTCATATAGACAAAACCATTAAAACAGTTAACAAAAAACTAGGCTCCTTGTATAGGATTAAACCATTCCTAACCCCACCTGCTAGAACAGCCATAGCTCAAACACATCTCCTATCGACCCTTCTCTATGCCTCACCCATTTTCGTAAACCTACAGAAAGCAAACCTAAACAAATTAGCTAGCTGCTTGAACAATATAGCTAGATTCGCCACAGGCACAGCCTACAGAATCCATCACTGTCAAAATCTTCAAACACTAGACTGGCTAGAACTACCCAATCAACTCCAGTACAATCAACTCATAGTTATTCATAAAATCCTCTACTAACCTAACAGTACACCCATTCTGACAAATATTATTACCCCCTACAGCAACCTAGCATCCCTCCGCTCATCCAACAAAATGCAAGTACAATCTGCCAAAGCCAACAACTCAGCTGGAGAATCATTATTCCCCAACTCAGGTGGAAAAAATGGAACATGCTCCTACCAGATCTTACCACTATAGCCTCCTTAGCCCAATTCAAAATATCTCTAAAGAATCACCTAAACAGGCATTGGCTATGTCCATGTCTAAACCCAGACTAACCAAATATAAATACAACTCTAGTAGGTAAAATATGCAATAAAAACAACTTCATTATCCTATAGGAATAAACTTTCTAAACCTAACCTACCCAGACTATATATACTTCTCAACAACCTTTAGAACAATATTGTCTAAACCTGACCTAACTTGCTATCCTAACTATTCTAATGCTTTGTCTTTAACTCCCTATCCTAACCATTCTAATGTTTTGTTTTTAACTCTTCTATAGCAACCTGTTATCCTAGCCATTCTAAGGCTATGTTTTTAACCCTTCTACATCTAATTTCCAATAACTCCCCTTCTTAACTAACCACTTTTTTTCTCCTGGTTGTCATTCATGACATCAATCTATGTATCATGTCATTCTATACACTCAAATGCTGTTCAATGATTTCTGTACATATTTCATACTATAAAGCTACAAAGATCTTAAACTTCAGTGTAACCATGTATATGTATAATCACCTTTTTAAAATTTTACATTTTAAATTTTCAATGTAACCATGAATATTGATTGTCATTTTTTTTGTACATATGGAGCTTTTCTCCCTTGGCCTCCACTGAAAATGGACATGCATCCAGTTGTACTCTCCCGGTTAACAAATGTAAAATAAATAAAATAAATAAAATATGGTAGGTGTAGTACACATGCCTGTCTGCATGAACAGGTGCCAGCGACAACACAGCCACATTCTCACAGGGATGCACACATATTGACACATTTGGCAGGGAAATACGACTCATCACTTGTGAGATTGCCACAACACATTACTGTGCAGGTATCACATGTACCACAGGGGTCATACGGAGGTTATATGGGCAAAGGGTATGGGGAGGTGTCTGACATCAGAAAGCATGCTTCAGTATGCCAATGGGGGTTGTAGTGAGTCTGAATGTGAACATATGCATCATACAACACACACACACACACACACACACACACACACACACACACACACACACACACACACACAATGCCAGTACTGACATGCATGGGTGCATTGATTCACGGGTGTGTAGTGGTCAACTGTGCCAGATGGCTATACAAAGCTACGTGATGGGTACACCTTGGCATCAGGCCACATGAAAATGGTCTGCATTGTGGCTCAGGGGTGTAGTTTCTGGATTTGCCCACACAGATGGGTATTGTATTCACCATCCAGTCAACTGGGTGACTATTGCATGTGGCTAATACTGTGCATTGCTTGCCATGTATGTGTTCCTTAGTCCATGACATGGATGGCATCTGTGATGTGCACACCTCCAACATGCATGTACAGTGACATGTGGAACTGTACCTGGGGTGTACACAGATTATCATCAGATGTGCCAGTCCTGGCCTCATGTGGCAGGAAATGGTAATGGACAGCAGGTTTACCCTGCACCTACATTGATAGCATGCTAACTGTATTCCCTGGTGTTAGTGTCATCTGTCCATATAGTGCATGTTTTCAGGCATGGTATGTCCTTTGTGGGTCACATTTGATGGCACCACAGCTGTTGCAGGTGTCCAGTGGTGAACATGGGGAAGGTGCACTATCTGCATGCATGTGCCTATTGGACAGATGGACAGGGTGCCATGCCCTCTGTAGGCCACTGAAATCACTCCATAGTTACTATCAGTGGGCAATATGCAGTGTACTACCAACATAGCGACTATTGCCTAGGCAAGTGTGTGTGTGTGTGTGTATGAGACATGGGTTGAGAGTGTTCTCTGGCTAATACTAGGGTTGCTAACTTTGTTTGCCTGGCCTTGATGTCTCATGTATGGGTATGGATCTACACCCCAGCCTTTCAGTTATTTCACATCTGTTAACCCTGTATGGTGGACATTGTGATATACACTATGGCCACCATATAAGAAATTTGCAAAACCCACTCCACATTGGGCCCAGTTGTTACACACTCACAACAACCTCCACATAGGATACAAGTTACAAACACAGACACACACATGTCATGTCTGGGATTAGAACTTGTACCTAACTAGTTTATTACACTACAGCAGGATGTAGTTATAGTACACGCCACAGAGATTATTGGAGTACTCCTTCCCCAAAGATGTATTTCACATTAGATGACATCAGCAGGATTTCCAAAGAAGGGCATTCAAATTGTAGTGAGTGTGGCTAGGCTAAAATGCATTGCTCTCTACATAGACATTGAAACACACACAAAACATCCACAACCAACATGTGCGGGTATAGAACCCCTAACAGAGGAGTCTATATTACACTACAGCTGTTATAGGATGCACCATGGGGATTTTTGGAGAACTCCTTCCCCTAAGGTGTATTTCACATTGGATGACATCAGCAGGATTGACAAAGTAGGGCATTCAAATTGTACTGAGTGCAGCTAGGCTAAAATGCATTGTTCCCTACACAGATACTGAAACACACACAAAACATCCTCAACCAAAATGTGTGGGTATAGAACCCCTAACAGAGGTGTATATCAAACTACAGCATGAAGCTGTTATAGGATGCACCACGGGGATTACTGGAGAACTCCTTTCCCCAAAGGTGTATTTCACAGTGAATGACATCAGCAGGATTGCCAAAGTAGGGCATTTGAAATGTACTAAATGTGACCAGCCAAAAATGCATTGCTCCCTACTCAGACAATGAAACATACACATAACATCCAGAACTGCCATGGGTGGGAATAGAACCCTACCAGAGTTCTATATCACACTACAGCAGTACACAGTCACAGCATGCACTAGGGAGATTACTGGGTTGCATCCTTCTCAGAGGTGTATTTCTAGGTGGATGACATCAGCAGCCTTACTAAAGTAGAGCATTTAAATTGTATGTAGTGTGACTACCCTAAAACGCATTGCTCTCTACACAATCAGAGTCAGACAGACACACACACAAAAACATACTTGCTATGTCTGGGATTAGAACTCCTACCTAACTAATTTATCATACTACAGCAGTACATAGTTATAGGATGCACTATGGAGACTACTGGGCTACAACCTTCCCAGAGGTGTATTTCAAAATGGATGACATCAGCAGCCTTGCCAAAGTAAAGCATTCGAATTGTATGGAGTGTGACTACCGTAAAATCATTGCTCTCTACACTGACAGATACACACACAAGCACTTACCAAGTCTGAGATTAGAACTCCTACTTAACTTATCACACTACAGCAGTATGCAGTTATGGCACGCACTATGGAGATTACTGGACTACAACCTTCCCAGAGATGTATTTCTAGATGGATGACATCAGCAGCCTTACCAAAGTAGAGCATTTCAATTGTAGGGAGTGTGACTACCCTAAAAATCATTGCTCTCTACACAGACACACACAGTTGCCAAGTCTGGGATTAGAACCCCTACTTAACTATTTTTTTACACTACAGCAGTACGCAGTTATGGCACATGCTATGGAGATTACTGGGCTACAACTTTTCCCGAGATGTATTTCTAGGTGGATGACATCAGCAGCCTTACCAAAGTAGAGCATTTCAATTGTAGGAGTGTGGCTACCCTAAAAAGCTAAGCTAGGAGCAAACCCATGCCACAGGGCTCCAATCCACTTACAGTATGCCTGAAACACCCCCCTCATGTTGTCACCGAACTCTTAGGCTTGCACCAAGCTATTCCTACTCTTACACTGTTGGAACCTGACTAGCATGCTGGGGAAAACTGGGATTCACTATCATTCCTCTCATTTGCATAGGATTGCCTGCTAATGCATAGTTATTGCCATTGACTTGCATGGCAGAATTGTGATTTTAGTTAGAATGCTTGATTTATGTTTATTTTATTTTTCCCCCAATCCCGTTTGTGTGCCACTGCCCTACGCTTAAACAGCCGAGATCAGCTAAAAAAAAATAAAAGTTGATTTTTTTTTATTTTTTAGCATGTTTGCAATGTCAATGGCCTTATACTTGGCCATTGGCATGCTTACTACATGATATGCAGCCTTTATTTGGAGCTGTCACAACTCCATTCTGGAGTTTGCAGAAATGTACTTGGTTACTAACCGAGTACATTTCTGCAGATTGCACTAGTCCTTCATAGCCGGTTGCAAGCTTCCTGGATCACAAAATCACCTCATTTGCATGTATGTCTCCTGAAAATGTGATAATTTGCATACAGGGGCTTAGTCCATGCAGGACTAGTGCTGGAGCGCTCATGCATGGCCCTGCAGGCTGTTCCTGGATTGCATGGCAGACATATTGCCTGCAAGAGCTCCTACACCAATCTTGCATGCCATGCAAGGCATAGAGAATCCAGGGGAAAGTCTTTTAAAACCACAACAGGAAACTAGTGGGAGGTGGGGGAAAAAATTCTAGCTGCAAGAAGTTCTTAATGTTTTGCTGCACAGATAATGAGAAGATAGATTTCATTGTTTAAATATTTAAGCAGAAAGGGGTACACACCAATTAAGTCTTAATGGCCACACTAACTTCCAGGGACATTGATACATAGTTTTAAGGAACTAACAATAAGCCAATCGGTAAGCAGATCAGTAAAAACACTTCTAACTAGGCCCCTAATCATGAAAGTACCAGTTTCTCTTTCACTGAAACTGTCTTTGACCTAGAGGCCTATTAGTACTTTTAACAATGCAGATTAATCTATAGAAACAAAATATTTACTTATAAAAAGTCAAATAACTTACTTACAACAAGCCAAAAGTTGACCAAGTGGAAAACAGTTCTTAAATGTAGGATATGGAGATAATCAGAAGCTATATTTCTTTGTTTAAATATGTAAGCAAAAAGTGGTCCCACACCAATCAAGCCTTAATGGCTACACTAAAATCCAGGGACAGTGATATATAACTTTAACGAACAAACAATAATCTGATCAGTAAGCAGATCAGTAAAAAACACAAATAAATGGACTTAGGATGTGGTGGGAGTGTCTCCAGAATAGGCTGGCTATGTCTTAAGATTTTCTATAAGTAGAGGTCACAGCTAGCCATATTACACAAGCATTTGGCTACTGACTGTGCTTCCAGAGACTGAGTCCCCAGTATCCAAGGACTTGACTGGTAATGGTACTAAAGCTAAGATATAGTGACCAAAGGCCTGCAATTTTATCTTGAGGGGAGGAGATTGAGTCAGAGTTATACTACAGGCCAGCTGAAGATAGGAGTATGTGTATAGCTAAGTAGTGTGTGCCCCCCCCCACACACACACACATATACAAATACACATTCCACACAGTTCACAGTTTTTTAGGATCGTCATTATATTTTATGCTATCACATACAGAACAACCAGCATATAAGCACATTAAGGCAAATTGCATGCAGTGGAAAGGCCAACTGGTGATATGGCAAAGTTAAGCCTCCAGTGTCACAGGACAGGACAGGTACCTTAATCCTATGGCATGACAGCAGATAATCACTTCTGCATATTAACTCATTCAATCCTGAACTAACACGTTTTTGCTATTTTAAGCCTAGAAACCACTTGCTTCCTGAGATCCCCCCCCCAAAGCCTCTACTGAAAGTGCACTTCATAAGATTTGCAGTACCTTATAAATGTTATGAGTTACAAAAAATGTAGACTATGAAAGTTCTTCAAAGACAGTGGGCTATATACTCGTCTTAGCATTTCAGGTCTGTCTGCAAATGATGATTTTATATTGCAGATATAAAAAAGAAAAAGGTATTTTATATGCCGCAAATTACTAGTGATATGATCAAACAAACTTATACCTCTGTAAAATATGCAAGATAAAGTTAAGCTATCAGAGGAAAAACTGTTCATCTGAGAGTTTTCTAATGGTGCTTGACAAGAGGGGAGTAGCATGTTTTGCGATATTGCAAAATCTAAGCAAATTATTAATATAATAGTTTCACAAAATTTCAAAGCAATATTAATCTACAAAGCCATGTGTTAGATGGCAAGTATCAGTAGCAACATTGTGAGTCTTAATGTTTTGTACAGGATGGCACGGTATGTTCATGCGTAGTTTACATTTTTTTATGAACTTAAGACATTTATGAAAACTATAGGTAATAGTTATAAGTGCTTTACCAAAAAGCATATATATCTCAGAATATCTTCACATCACTCTATGTTGTAATGTTAGTGTGATGATAGGAGGTACTGCCAGCCATGCCAGGAGAAGTAGGGCAGTGGATGTGTAATATATGCCAGCACAGCTCGCTGAAATTTTGTAAACAATTCTGTCATTTGTATATCAAATGATTTGTACAGATTCTTGTGCTGAAAATGCATTTTCAGAACAAGCTAAAAACATAGGGATGGCACACTGGTGCAGTGGTAGCATTGTTACCTCACAGCAAAAGGTGCTCCAGCTTGATTCTTGGCTGGGATGCCTTCTGCTCTGAGTCTGCATGTCCTCCCTGCATTTGTGTGGGTTCCCTCCCATGTTAGAAAGACTTGCATCTAGAGCATTTCTACCTAGGCCTCCACTGAGATTTGGCACTGTTCCAAGTTGGACCTTCCCAGTAAACAAATGTTAAATAAAATAAAAATAATGTGTGAGGTTTGCTTATGTTAAAATGTATCAACAGTATGGCCTGCTGGAAGGAAAAGAAACATACATGTATTATTGTAACTGAATTAAATGTATATGTTTCAACAGAGGATGCTGGCAGAGCAGAAGTTAATCACAATCCAGCTGCAGCAAACTTTAAAATATATATGAAATTAAAATACTTTATGGGTTAAGCCATAAAGATGTTATCCCACAGTTTTGAATGGAGCCAGAGACACATTGTCTGGGCTAGAGACTACTTAGTAGCTCTTGTAGGAAGAGTGAAATGGTTTTATGGTTTTATGACTTCCAGGAGATCTGAGCAAATCTCTATCTGTGTGTATGGTAACACATGGGTGCTAAAATCCTGTCAGCTTCTTGTGCTGGTGATATGACCAGATTTATGTGATGTGATTCTGTAAGTCAAAAATAGTATTTAGATATTAGTAGGAGTTTTCTCTCAACATTCTGCATTCTGCCTTCAATCTGACAACAAGGACCACTCACCCACATCATCTTGGCTTGTGGTAGTAAGTTACTTAACTAAGGAACAGTAAATCTTTTACATTGGTCAGGAAAATATAGTGAGATTAGAAGTACTGTTTTTCTATAACTGTGTGAAACTTTCCGTTGGTATTATTTTTAATATTCCCTGTGAATGAAACTCTGGTGTTTATTATAAATATATATTTAGTATTTATGTTCTTTTATTATTATATTTAAATGTTTCATTGTGGCTGGTCCTTTTTAGAAAATATTTAAGCTTTGTGAGTATTTGCACATATTTATTTGGTGATAACTCTGGCCACTCCTGAAACCCTGGCTGTTTGATCAACATTACTATTTGTATTAATATTAATTTCACTCAGTATAATTGGATACTCTTGTAGGAGCCTTATAGTAACTGACTGGTGACAGTGAATCTACCTTATAGTCTGGGCAAAGTTGGTAGAGCGGGTAGTCTGTACTAGCCTTTCCCAGAGGTGTGTGTGTGTGTGTGTGTGTGTGTGTGTGTGTGTGTGTGTGTGTGTGTGTGTGTGTGTGTGTGTGTGTGTGTGTGTGTGTGTGTGTGTGTGTGTGTGTGTGTGTGTGTGTGTGTGTGTGTGTGTGTGTGTGTGTGTGTGTGTGTGTGTGTGTGTGTGTGTGTGTGTGTGTGTGTGAATTAAATCACAAAGACTGTGTGTGCCAGGTACTTGGGGCAGGGACACAAAGCACTGGTTTCACAGAAATGGTGCTGGAGGACTTGGCTTGAACACTCGGCTGAGGACTTAACCCTATAGTTGTACCAGTGGGAAGTCTTATTGGGGACCTGGAGGGAGACAGGTAGAGAAATCCTTACCCTGGACTTGGTGTGTTTCCTGTGTGCTCTTAAGGGAAATTGTGCTTGATGCAGAGAGGTCTGCATCTGGAAATACTGAGTGTGTCCATTTGTATTCCAAGTAAACTTTCCTCTCCAGCATCAGTGGTGAGGATTCAGGCTCCTCGATTACTGGCCCAGCATGGGATGTCAGATATATATATTTTTTTGCTAACACAAAGTGTTTGTATACACCACCCATAGCATGAAAGTATTGCATTCCTTTTATGCATCATTAATGCAAACATGGAAAATATCTCACATTATTCATAACATTTTGCAGACACTCCTTAGTAACTGCGATTCTGCACAATTCATGCTGACCATTTCACTATACATGCTTATTAAACCATGTCAGTGTATAGATATATATATTTAGGTACAGTGGTGCAGCTGTAGCATTGTTGCCTTACAACAAGAGGTTTTCTGGTTCAATTCTTGGCTGGAGTGCCTTCTGTGAGGAGTATGCATGCCCTCCCTACATTCATGTGGTTTTCCTCCCACATTACAAAGACATACTTCTGGAGCATTTCTCCTCAGGCCTCCGCTGAAAATTGGCTTTGTTCCAAGTTGGACTTTCCCAGTTAACAAATGTTAAATAAATAAATATAGATGTTACCTTAGTTTAGTTTTGCATCTGTACAAGGAGTCCAGAAATTATACTTCAAAAATAGTGACAATTAAACTTGTTTCAGGAGTGCAGGGTAGTATCCTGTAAAGATGTGATTACTCTTACAGGATGCATAGGAATTCTGTTTTCCTGATGAGTACAGTCTTTGTTTTTCAAACTTTTATTTTATTGTATTTTTCAACATTTAATATGCAAAAACATACAACATGACATATATTTATGAACAAACTAACCTTGAACTATCAATTAACAAGATAATGCCTTTTAACTACTAGTCTTGGATGACAAAGTCCTAGTACCTAAATAAAATGGTTCATTTATACAATTTAATTAGATGTTTGTCATAATACAGGCATATATTTAGAGTAAGTTGTATGTGGCAGGATTTATTTACACATACTATATACAACGAATTACATATAGTGCTACAATTATTGAAGTTAGTAAGTGATCACTTTATTACAATGACAGTCAAAAATGAAATCATCAGAGACTACTGTCTGTTAAAATCTCATGAGGAGGAGACTTTGAGAATCAGCATAGGGATAGGATGATAGATGTGTTCTTGTTATAGTTTATTTCAAAATGTGTTCCAGGATAAGATTCCAGAAACTGAGACATTTTATGTACTTATTCTTATTATCTATAAATAGTTTATGAGATATGATGTATTTAGAGGCCATATTAACTAAGCCCTTCCACTCAAGTTTTGACCTATCAAGCCAGTTTTGGGTGATGTACAGTTTGACTAATGCAAATAGAGCAATCAGGATATTCAAGTCAGACTTCGGCATATCAATAGGACTCACATGCAATATAGCAAATATTTCCCATAGCCCATTTTCTGAAGTTTGACCCTTAATGAGTTCCATAGGTTATGTGCATATTTGCAGTACCAGAGGTCTGCCAATTGCGATGGACGAAAAGGGCAGAGGGGAGAGGTGCTTGGGAAGAACTTGTTTAGTTGGTTTGGAGTATAATAGGCATTATTGTTAATCATTAAATGGGTGTATACAAGTTTCTTGAAGGGAGAGAATTTGTTTGTTATTTAAAGCAAGAGTGAGTTGAACATCAGTTAAATTAGAATTTTTTTCCCTCCAATATTGAGCATAAGTAAGTGAAGACTGGTATTTAATGGCCAAAATTAATTTGTATGAAGCCAATAGCATTTTGTTTTTGAGTTTTAAAAACTTTATAAGGGATTGTGCAAGGTTTACTTCTTCTTCAACTATGTCTGGAATGCCCCTAATAGAAGATATCAGTTCTTTAATTTGTCTCAATATCATAGTATATTTGTTGCTTAGGTTTAGATTAGTTTTTAATATCACTTAATGAATTGTCCTTAAGTCTATAGAAGTCCCTAGACAGTATAGTTTTTGATTTGGGGAAATTTGTTCAAGTTTTAACATTTTATTGCCTAGCTTCAGGTTTGGGTTTAGATGGACAGGTTGTAGAAGGAAACGCATATTTTCAAGGTGTAAAGAGGATAATAGATTTTGAAATGTTTTGATTTTATGTTTGATTAGAATTTATATTTTGATGTCCTTTAGTATGGATCTATCCATGAAAGTAAGGATATAGGGTTTATGTTATGTGTTTAGATATGAGTGTGCCATAGTTTGATTGATTGTGGAGTGTGGATTAAGTTTATAGGGTTATGACTGGCAATTAAAAGGATTCAATTGACACATATTATATCATAATATAACTTAAAATCCAGTAGACCCAGATATCCTTTATTTTTTGAGAGTATTAGTCTTAGTAGAGCAATTCTTGGGGTTATTGGAAACCAGATAAATTTAGTTAAGGTTGTGTTAATTTTCTTAAAAAAGGCCATAAGTATAATATAATTGGTTGCATTTAATTGGTATAAGACTTTGGGTAGAATGTTAATTTTTATTACTGCTACTCTGGACAGGACAGGAACCCCTGGATTTACTATCCTTCCATGCAGGACTAGCTTAGTACTGCACCGAAGTGGCCATTTAGGAGCAGGACGGCAGCGCGCCATGCATATTAATGAAGGCCTGCTGTCTGTGCTCCTAATCTTACACAGAGCATGTAAGAGTGCAGGGTGTGGGTCTCAGAGCAGAGATCTCCAAATATACACACACCTGCAATGAAAAACAGCAGACAAGCCCCAAAAGAATGAGCAAGACTGCTCATACCTGTATGCATACTCCCAGCAACACCCCCCACGTGTAAAAGAGCAATAGTTAAAACAACAAATATAAAGATTTTTTTTTATGAAACAGATGAAATTTAACCATAGGTGCACAGGTTTGTCCATCACATAGCTACGGTTAATGCAGCTTAAATGGCAGAAGAGGATAAAAAGCAAGATATTTGCAAATGAAGCAGTATAGCAATAGTGTAGTGGGCAGAGCATTTGCCTTACAAGCAGTCATTCCCAGTTCGAGTCCCACTGCAGCCATTCCATTTTCCATTTCAAATCACTTTATGACCAATATTTTTAGTTGCATAACCTACTAAATAACATATATTTGTGAACTGGAATACTCTGTCAATGACCCTACAGATGGGGGTTTTCTCAAAAACATAGCACTGTCATGACAGTTATTAAAACATGTAGACCAGCCATATCCACACACGCACTGTTGAACCAACATTACTCCAAATGCAGAATAGCAACACTTAGATTCTGTAGTGTTGTCAGGCACATTCCCCTCCTGTGTGTTGGCCTGTTTCCACAGTCTATGTTGTTAGAGGTAAATCCCAAATCCATCTGTGATGCTGTTTGCCAAACATGAGAGCTAGGTCCTGCTCACAGTGAATGAAAAGGCCTAACATCAACATGATGCTCCTAGATATTGGAGTGTGTTTCCATGCAATTGACTATGGGAAAGTTACCACAGCTGTTCCACATGCAATCAGATAGAGGAGGGCTGCAATTCATGCAGAGGCCATCAGATGATTATGAGCATTACTTACAAAACACAAGCTGCTGCTTAAGCAAAGCAGGTGTAGTTTTCCACATCCACCAGAGAGGGAGTGAAAGAGACAGACAGAGACAAAGTAAGTCAAGGAGGGTGTGGGAGAGTAAAACCTAAGCATGTTTGTCACACACCTACCAGTACAGGGTTTCAAACCCCTGAATGACTATGTATTGCTATCATACATCTATGCAATTATTGCATACACCACATAGCTTACATGCTGTGGAGCTGTCCAAACGTATATGTGATGGTGAGTGACATCTGCAACAGTGATATGGTAGAGATACGGTAGGTATAGTACATGTGCCTGTCCACATGAACAGGTGTCAGCGTCAACACAGCCACACCTCCTCAGGGATTCACACACATTGATACACTTGGCAGGGTCAGGAATACACTTCCTAACTAGTTAGTTTGCCACAATACCACACACACAGACACGGGGTGCCAGTACTGACATGCATACATGTATTGCTTCACAGGTGTGTAGTGGTTGACTGTACCAGAAGGCTATACAAGGCTAGGTGAAGAGTATACCTTGGCATCAGGCCACATGACAATGGTCTGCAGTGTGGCTCAAGGGTGTAGTGTCTGGATTGGCCCACACAGGTGGGTAGTGTATTCATCATCCAGTCACCTGGGTAACTACTGTGTGTGGCCATTGCTGTGCAATGCTTGCCATGTGTGTGTTCTTTTGTCCATGACATGGATGCTGTCTGGGATATGCACACGTCCAACATGCATGTACAGTGACATATGGAACTGTACCTGGGGTGTCTGACCCATGTTGTGTACACAGATTGTTAGCATCAGATGTGCCAGTCCTGGCCTCATGTGGTGGGAACTGGTAATGGACAGCAGGTTGACCCTGCACTTACATTGATAGCATGATACAGGTATTCCCTGGTGTCAGTGGCATCTGTCCATATAGGGCATGTGTTTAAGGTATGGTATGTCCTTTGTGGGTCATATTTGATGGCACCGCAGGTGTTGCAGGTGTCCAGTAGGAAACATAGTGAAGGCACACTGTCTGCATGTACGTACCTATTATACTGATGGACAGGGTGCCATGCTCTCTGTAGTCCACTGCAATTGCACCATGGTTATTATCTGTGAGCAATGTGCAGGGTACAACCAACATAGCGGCTGTTGCCTTGGCAAGTGTGTTTGTGTATGAGACATAGGTTGAGAGTGTTCCCTGGGTAATACAAGGGTTGCTCCCTTTGTTTGCCAGGCCTTGCTGTCACATGTAGGGGTATGGATTGGCACCCCAGCCTCTTGGCTATTTCACATCTATCATTATTGTAAGGTGGATATTGTGACATATAATAGGGCCACCATATAAGAAATTTGCAAAACCTACTCCACAATGAGTCCAGTTGTTACACAGTCACAGCCACCTCCACACAGGATACGAATGACAAACACACACACACACACACACACACACACACACACACACACACACACACACACACACACACACACACACACACACACACACACACACACACACACACACACACACACACACACACACACACACTTGCCATGTCTGGGATTAGAACTCCTACCTAACTAGTTTATTACACTACAGCATTACACAGTTTTAGGACGTGCCATGGAGAGTACTGGAGTACTCCTTCCCCAAAGGTGTATTTCACTGAGAATGACATCAGCAGGCTTGCCAAAGAAGGTCAATTGAGGTTGTAGTGTCTGTGAATGGTCTCAAAAGCATTGTACCCTACACAGACAAAAAAAAAACACACACACAAACATACACACTTGCCATGTGTGGGAATAGAACCCTTATCAAAGTATTATATCAAACTACAGCATTACACTGTTATAAGACACACCACAGAGATTACTGGGCTGCTCCTTTCCCAAAGGTGTATTTCAAAGTGAATGACATCAGCAGCCTTGCCAAAGTAGGGCATTTGCATTGTAGTGAGTGTGACTAGCCTAGAACACAGACAGAGACACACCACAAAGTTGCCATGTCTGGGATTAGAACTCCTGCCTAACTAGTTTATCACACTACAGCATTATGCAGTTTTAGGACACACCACAGAGATTATTTGGCTACTCCTTTCCCAAAGGTGTATTTCACAGTGAATGACATCAGCAGCCTTGCCAAAGTAGGGCATTTGAATGGTAGTCAGTGTGACTAGCCTAAAAAGCATTGCTCCCTACACAGACAGAGACACACACACAGTTGCTATGTCTGCAATTAGAACTCCTACCTAACTAGTTTATCACACTACAGCATTACACAGTTATAGGACGTGCCACAAAGATTCCTGGGCTACTTTTTTCCCAAAGGTATATTTCAAAGTGAATGACATCAGCAAGCTTGTCATAGTAGGGCTATAGGGAGAGCTGTGTGTGTGCATGGGCCATAACCCATTCAACTAGAGGTAGACACACCACACTCAGGCACACACAGATTTATATTCTGCAGGTATGTGTATGCCACTGCTAGATGACTACTGCCTTGTACAATCATGTTGCACAGCTAGCACTTGCACCACAGAGTCTGTAATGCTAAGGGATACCATTGGCTACTTTCTACAGTGAGTGACATTTACACATCATGTGGTTGTAACCATTTAGCTGTGTGCTGGGTGGAACAGGCCTTATGATGGAAGGCTCTTTGTCACTGTCACTCTCTTCCACACATCTATGTATGCGTACTTTTGGCTATATGTGTGTATTCCTATCCAATATGTGTGCAAAGCATGACTGGTGCATACTGAGGAGTGCAAGCACTAACATCTGCAACTGTCAGATATATATGGTCCACTGTTGTTGGCAGACATGGGCTTCATTTGTTTAAGTGTGTGAGCATGCCCAGTATGACCTTTCAGTATGTTGTTGTCTGACCTTGCCTTCATTTCTCTAAGTGTGTGAACATGCCCAGTATGCCCTTTTGTTTTGAATGTGTGGATCCATTCCAGGTAGTTTGTACTCCAGTGCAGACCTTTGTGTTCTACACCTACATGTAGCAAACTGTTTTTGCAGGACATCTGTAGATCAGTTGGCAATATGGGGTCACACTGTGCAAGGGATAGTGTGTACTGTAGGTGATTGTGTCTATGCTGCTTCTGCTACATGGTACTGGTGTTAGCAGACATATTCAGACATGTACTGTTATACACTGTGATGTTTTATGTCCTCAAGTACTGTCAGGTGGACATGTTTGCTCACAGTGATGTCCTGGGGAACACAGGGTGAATGCAGGTGTGTCCAGTATTGTGGTCAAATGCCTACATATTCATGGAAAGTTATGCCATTCTGGAGGGGGAGCTGCAGACACTTCCTGCTGGGTCTGTGTATCCAGTTCAGCACCTCGGTACAGTGCTGGCAGAGGATCCCATACTTGTACATCCATCGACATGACAGTATGGCCTTATCTTGCTGTGGCAATACCTCACATTTGTACAGATTCACAGAGGTTACCCAGAGGCAGGGGGTCATAAGTCAGGACATTACCCCTGTTGTGGTGTACAGGCAGGTTTGTAGCCAGTCATTTTTGTGTTTGCAGCCTGGGATAGTATGTGCACATGGCTGTGTGTCGGACCTTGCACATTCCATGATGCCCATACTCCCACCGACCCCTATCATTCTATCCTCTTCCATACATTATGCATACATTCTCTGATACTTTTCCTATAGTTATCATCTCATCACAGCTGTGTTTTGGTGTTGGTCCACAGTTCATGCAGGAGACATGGTGGACATGTTACTGTGGTTTGTCCACATGGCCTTACATATGGCTTATGTGGAATGTGTTATGTTGTTATTTGGGTGTCCATGACATAACATACACTGGCAGTATGGGTGCGACACAGGCCTTTTACAGAGACCTGTAGGCCATTTGGTGGTGATGCAGGACAGCTGCAGCAGGCCATTGCATTCTATCAGTCCTACAGTCCCAGACTGCCATACAGTACATTCCCCTGGGGTGACAGGTTAAGTGTGCTAGGTGTTCATGCCAATACTTTCTATCAGTATTGATCAGGTGGTGTGGATGCTGGCAGGGTGCTACTTACAGCTAGGGCCACACCTGCATTGAACACCTGCAATGCATGCTGCATTCTTTCACTATTGTCATACACAGGAGGGATTCATATTGTACCCATTCCCAACAGAAGGGATACGACCAGAGACGTATCTGTGGGTGGTGTTTGGGTGAGCTGGGTGCATGTGTGCTATGGACACTACTTGCATCTGACTCACAGATAAGCATGGGGCATTCCAGTTATGCTGGCTTGTGCAGAGACATTAGCCGTTTCCCAATACATCAGTCCTATCATCTTTGTGATCTGCAAGTGTTCAGCCAGACGACATTGATATTCCCTACTACAAGCTCAGATAATGTGATGCACACCTGCATGTAAAATTCCATTGGTGTGTACATTTCATGGTTACACATTATATATTTTATGTCTGTGGTACTTTTCCCTGTGTACTGCTTGTATATCTAGCCCAACAGTCATGCCATGTCCATCTTTCAGATGGTGACACATATTACCACCATACATTTACAATGGCTTACTGCTAGCATGTGTTATACTGGGGGGAATTGTCTTTGGCACTACTGTTGTGAGAACTTGGCCCTGCCATCAGCAGTAGTGAGCAATGGCCACCAGGTCAAACCTCAACATGCATACATACTGACTACTCTCATACAATATGAAACACACACCAACCTAACACACACATACCTGCATACTGTACAATTGCTACACTCTATCCTGCTACTTTGGCCACCTCAGATCATCTGTGCTCCACTGGTATTATACGTACACATACATGTTACTACATGTCTACATCGGATTGGAGGGGGGGCACACCTGACTGTTACTACATTTCTACATAGGATTTGGGGGGGCATACCTGACTGTTACAATGTGTATACATTGGATTGAGGGGGGCACACCAGACTATTACTACATTTCTAAATAGGATTGGGGGGGCAGACCTGACTGTTACTACATTTCTATGTAGGATTGGGGGCACACCTGACTGTTTCTACATTTCTTCACAGGATTGGGGGAGGGGGGCATTCCTGACTGTTCCTACATTTCTACACAGGATTGGGGGGGGCACACCTGACTGCTTCTACATTTCTACACAGGAATGGGAGGGGCACACCTGACTGTTTCTACATTTCTACATAGGATTGGGGGACACACCTGACACTTGTACACATTTGCTATGACTGCACTGGTATGTCAGGTACTCCATTTCATTCTGTATTCTAACCTATCATGATGACTAGACACATATCAGTGTACTACAGGCCTTATATTTGATTGACCTACATATCAGTTTCTGACTTCCTACCCTTCAGAACTAACATCTCACTGCCTGGCCTGATGTAGTCTGTCTGTGTAGGTCTGGGGGGAGAGGTTACCCATAGGCATCATTCAGAGGCCTTAGCACAGCCTTTGTTTATATTTGTCTACACCTGTCCTGCTGGCTGAGACTGTTGTTGGGTATGTGAACCTCCCTGACTGGCAAGTGTGTGTCATATGGACACACATGTGGCCCAGCACATTTCCTGCAGTGGGTTTTGTCACCATGTGTAGTACTGGCTACTATGGTGACACCAGTATTTGTTACAGATCTCATGCTGCCACTATAGGTGTCTACTATCTGCTGGCATCCCATTCAGCCACCCAATTCCCTTGCATGCTCACATCCATACCATAGATACAGGTAACAACACATACTACTCCATTCGGCAGTTGGTAAGGAGAGTGAATTACCTTGTGGATGTGCCAGTATTGAGGATGGCACTGGAGGGCTGCCTATGTCGGATGCACATAGTACACTCCCTATACATGGTTGAGCACAGATAGTGTCATGTTTGGCATCCTTTTTACTGTATGTGTGAGTCAGAGAGTGGTGTAATTCCCTGGGTCCCTCCTGTGTCAGTGTATGTTCATAGGTTCATAGGTTCATACTAGGCTATCTGCCCTAGGGCATTTATAAGCCTAGCCAGAGTGTGTTGGCTTTCGCCACCCATTTTAAATGAATTTTGCTATGCCCTTTTTCGAGGTTAGTATACTGTGCCTCTGTCTAACAGTGACACAGAAGTGATACCTGGGGTAAACTTACTATCTCCCATCCACTCATCAAGATTCCTCTTGAAGAGAGTCAATGAGGGACTCTGCCTAACCTGGACTGGGATTTTATTCCAGAGTGAAGGGAGTCTCTGGGTTATGAATCTGTCCCTCCAGCATGTCCTATTTATTTCAGTGCTGAGGTTCAAGTCTCTCGAGCGCGTAGCTCGATGGGATTTGGATTTTCTGAGGTGCAGCATGTCCATTAATTCCGGGTTGGACATGGCTTTATACGTCAGGCACAGATCGCCTCTGAGCAGGCGGTATGCCACTGAGTAGAGCTAGAGTTTCTTTAACCGGGCAGCATATGGCATCTGTTTGAGCCCTTTGATCCTCTTGGTGAGGTACTTTTGGGGTCTTTCCAGTTGCTGCAGGTGTCTGGTAAGGTACATCCCAAAAGGGGCATTGTACTCAATTAAGGGCCTGATGAGGGATGAGTAAAGAGGCACGATGACCTCCCCTGATCTAGATGTGAATCCCTTCATGATTAGGTGGGCTATATAAAATGTTTTTCTAACCACTTTGGCCACGTGGTTGTCAAATGAGAGATTGGTATCAACTTGGGTCCCCAGGTCCCTAATTACTTCTTCCGTACTTAATGGATTACCACCTCTGTGGTAATTTGTGGGCACTTTGTTTTTGCCAAAGGGGATGACTATACACTTTTTGGCATTTAGCTTGAGGCCATGGCTCTGGCACCAGTTGTCTGTTTCTATGAGGCCCTTTTGTAGGATGCTTGTGTCGGCTGGACAGTCGATTATGGCGCCCAGTTTACAGTCATCTGCAAACTTGGTCAGCCACAGTCCTTCCGTGTTAGCCTGTACCTCCAAGAAATATATACCGAACAAGAGAGGTCCCAGGACTGAGCCTTGTGGGACGCCACTTGTAACTGGTTTGGAGTCTGACATGGCTCCAACAATTCTAACCATGTGGGTTCTGTCCTTGAGCCAGTTTGCAACCCATCTAGTGACATAGGGGTTTATATTTAAGCTGGTGAGCTTATCTATAATGCCCGAGTGGGGTATTGTATTGAAGGCTTTTGCAAGGTCCAGGTAGGCTGTGTGGACCACCTTCCCCTCGTCAATGGCCTTGGTGACTGTTTCAAAGAAATCGACCAGGTTTAAGAGGCAGGATCTGCCCTTAACAAAGCTGAACTGGGTAGGATCCAGTGTCTGTAGGTCCGCAATATCTTTATTTATGAGGTCCATGATGATCCTTTCCATAGCTTTGTAGACCAAGCTGGTCAAGCTTATGGGGCGATAGTTTCCAGGATCCATTGAGGCACCACCTTTGTGGAGAGGGACCGCTGTTGCTCTACGCCACTCTTTGGGTACATATCCTGTAGTAAGGCTGAGATTGAACAGTAGTTTTATGTTTGGGTTTAGTTCTTCTTGGATTTCATGTAGGACGCAGCCCGGGACACCGTCTGGTCCCATTGATGCTGTGTTTTTTGCTTTGGAGAGGGCGGCTCTTACCTGAGCATCTGAGATGTCAGGGGGGCAGCACTCTGCTGGGATAGATATTTGCCCTTTTGGTGGGGAAGGGGGGGGGGAGTTTGCACTGAACCTGTCAGCTAGGATGTTGGCAATGTCTGTGGGTTCGGTGAATTTTTTGTCATTTTGGACTAATTCTGAGCATATCTGGGAATTCCCACCCAGGTTCCTAACATAACTAAAGAAAGCCTTGTGATTATCCTTAGTGTCCTGTGCAATTTTTCTCTCGAAGCTGGCCTTAAACGATTTTATGAGTGCCCGTAGTTTTTTGCTAATACTGATCAGAGATGCCTTCCCTTTTTGGGATTTTGCTCTATCATGTAGTAGCAATGTGTTATGCATTGCCTCTTTGCCAAGGCCAGAACATACTGGGCATGCCTCCTTCTGCCTACTGGGGAGGCTCAGGTTGTTCCTCCTCTGAGTCACTCTGTGCCTGTGCAGGCCTTGGCAATGGTGTGGGGCTGTGTGCCACTCCCCCATGATGTTCCTGCTGCAGCTGTTTCTGCAGGATCATATTGTGTAGCATGGCACATACGCTGACAATTTGAGTACATGTAGCTGGGGAGTACTGCAAGGCTCCATTGCATGGGTCCAGGCACTGGAACCGTGACTTGAGCATCCCAAACACATGGTCTATTACAGCTCTGGTCTGTGTGTGTGCCTTATTATAGAGTTCTTGTTTGGGTGTGTCTGCATTTCTGATGGGTGTCATCAGCCATGGCTCCAGTGCATAACCAACATCCCTCACTAGGTCACCGCAAGGGATGTGGGAGGGAGGGAGGTTGGCATAATGGTTAAGGTGTTTATCTTACAATCAATAGGTGCAGGGTTCGATTCTCACATGGGGTAACTGGCTAGTCTTAAAATGGTCCACATAGACAGCCTAGTACTAATCTATCAATCTATTAATCTATGTCCCCACTGGCAAATCTCTGGTACAGCTCCGTCAGATGCCAGATATGGGAATCGTGATAGCTTCCAGGGCAGCCAGCACACACATTCATTATAATTCCCTGGGCATCGCAGTCATGGTATTCTGCTATTTGGCGGAAGAGATGCATATTGCTGGCCAATGCATCACAGGTGTTGGGAAAATATATGTTCTCACTGGCATGTGCTGGCATGGCATGCAGGAACTGGTGGAGTACCCTGGATGCTGATGCCTGTGAGATCCCCATGATATCCCCAGCTGGCCTTTGGATGGTACCTGTAGCTAGTATTTTTAGGCCAATACATACCTTGGTATCCACTGGGATGGGTTCCCCTCTGTTAGTTCTGTGTGTGAGGCATAGCCGGCACAGCTCAACAATTTGCTGTAGGAGATCCCTGTCCACCCTATAGTGCTCCACTATCTCCAGCTCATGTAGCCCCTGGTAGGTTACCCTGGGTCTGTACAGTCTTCTCCATCTCCTCACTGTGGGTTGATCGACTGCATTCTCATCCTCACCACCCTCAGCCTCTTCCACATGTTGATGTATGATAGCTATTGTAACCTCTATCATTTTGTTGTGTATGTTTGTTAAAATTCCCTCACTTGTATACACTGGTGGTGTAGATTATGTGGGGAAAAAAAACAGAGGGAAAGGTGTTTGCATAGTGTATAGCAGTGTTTTGGGCTGGGCTGGTCTGCTGCCTGTATAATTGGCTGATTCTGATACATTTCACCTGCCAGCTATGCTAGTTCTCCCTGACTACATTCCTACTGCTGTTTTCCCTTCCCATTGACTTCCTGTTTAAGCCCAGGGGTGCGCCGTGCAAACATAGTGCTCAAATGTGCACAGAGCTGCTATTTCCTAGTTTACTTTTTTTTCTCCTTTAAAACCTGGTGTGCACATCTGCTTAGGCAATGTAAAGAGTGCTAGACAGCCTCAGACACACCCTTTTGCTTAGCTCTGCTAAGCTAAGGGCAAACCCAAGCCACAGGGCTCCAATCTGCTTAAAGTATGCCTGACACACCCCCTATGATGTCAGCTAACTCATAGGCTTGCACCAAGCTATTCCTGCTCTTACACTGTTGGGTGCTGACTAGCATGCAGGGGAAATCTGGGATTCAGTTTCATTCCCCTCATTTGCATAGGATTGTCTGCTGATGCATAGTTACAGGTCCCACACTGAGCCTCCCCCCTTAGCAACCACTATTCACTGGTCATGTTGTCTTCTGCCTGCCATTGAGTATAATGGCAAAACAGTGATTTTGGTTAGAATGCTTATTTTAGGGGGTTTATTTTATTTTTCACTCGATCCTGTTTGCCGAACCACTGCCCTATGCTTAAACAGGCAAGATCAGCTAACAAAAAAGTAAAAATTGATTTTTTTATTTTTGCAACTATTTTCCATGCCAATGGCCATATATTTGGCCATTGGCATGCTTTCTACATAATATTCACCCTTTATTTGGAGCTGTCATGGCTCCGTTTTGTAGTTTGCAGAAATGTACTCGGTTACTGTCCAAGTACATTTCTGCAGATTACACTAGTCCTGCACAGCTGGCTTCCTGCTGCCTGGATTGCAAATTCACCTCATTTGCATGTATTTCACCTGCAAATGGGGTAATTTGCATACAGGAGCTGAGTAGGTGCAGGACTAGTGCAGGAGCGCTCGTGGAATTCCCTACAGCTTATTCCTGGATCGCACGGCAGACATATTGACTGCTAGAGCTCCTGCAGTAGTCCTGCACACCGTGCAGGGCTTGCTGAATCTGGGGGCCAGTCTCAAGTTTTTCCATCTATCTGGATCATGTTCGATATTTGTCCAGCTTATTAAAAGGTTATTTTGAAAAGAGATTTTTTGATTGTAAAAAAATGTAATACATAGGTACTAAAAATCATATTTTAAATTAATTGCAGTGTCTGGAAAGTGAGATGGGTTGTGTTTTCATGGGTTGATGGGAAATATGAGTGACTTTGAGGGGTTAACTTCATAATTGGAGGCTTTTGAGAAGATATCAATAGTTTTTAAAATCTTATTTAAATCTGAATTATGTAAGTGGAAGGGTGAGAACAGCAGGTTGTTATTCAGTATCCTGGGAATATGATGAAAGGTTCTCTATGATAGATAAATAAATAGCAGTTCAATATAAATGTTAAAGAGATATGGCAAAAGGGGGCAGCCTTGTCTTGTACCATTAATTAGTTTTATTCTGTTAGAGAAAGATTTATTTATAAATAGTGTGGTAAATGAAGAGTTATGAAGTATTTTAATTATTTTTATGAATTTGTTTGGAATGTTGAAATGATGTAAGGTCAAAAATAAGAAGTCCAAGTCAACTCTGTCAAATGCCTTAGTAGCATCAAGTGCTAGAAGATATCTGGTGAGATTTTCTTTCACCAAAAGCAGCATGGCTGCATCCAGCATGAGGGTATTATCCCAAGTCTGTCTCCCATTCATAAAACCTGCTTGTTCTGGGGATATAATTGTAGGTAATACTTTTCTAAGTCTATTCTCTAGTATTGTGGAAATAATTTTTATATCTATAGTTATAAGAGATATTGGTCTGTAGTTTGTTGGAATAGTTTTATCAGTGTTGGACGTATGTATAAAGATAGTCTTGGAGTTGTTTAGGTATAAGTACTTGAAAACAAATTTGCTAATATGATTGCAGACTAAGAAGGATAGAAATCAATTTGGGGCAAATGTTTTATAGAATTTTGAAGTAAAGCTGTAAGTTTTTAATTGTGCTCGCAACTTTTTCTGATACAAAGGGGGCTTCCAAGAGCTCAATTTGGTGTTTTTCTATTTTTGAGAAATTAATATTGTTGAAGAGAGTGCAATAGTTCTCTGGGGAGATTGAATCTTGGGGTCCGTGTAATTTCCTGTATATCTTTTCATATACAAGTATTATATCTTGATTAGTAGCAAACAGTTCATTATTATAAGTAATTTGGGTAATTAGTGGTGGGTTTTGATTTATGTTGATAAGTCTAGTGAGTAGTTTTGAGGGTTGCTGTGTCCACTCAGAGTAATTAGCGAGGAATTTCATTTCCAGGAAAGAGAGGTTTTGCGAGTGAAGCAAATACAACTCTTTTTGTTTATTCAACAGTTGGCTTTCTAACTCTGGTGTGAAGGTCAGTTGAAGTGATTTTTCAATTTCTTGAATTTTGTATATTATACTGTTTTCTTTTTGTTTAGAGAGTTTTTTATAGTACGAGGCTTTTTGCATCAGCAGACCACTGATTTTGGATTTACTAGCTGCTCATAAAACATCTAGAGTAATGTCCACAGTTGGAAGACTATTTATTAGTTCTTCTAGATCCTTATTAATGTCTTCTACAATTTCCTATTTATCGAGGAGATTTGGGTTCAAAGACCAAGACTGGAAGTTACAGACATTTTATTTTTCAGGAGTATAACTTTTAAGGTTATTTTCAAGTGGTCTGAGAAAAACCTAGGGCTGGTTGAATATATGGCCTCTTCATTTAGTAGGGAGTCTGAGATTAGGAAAAAGTCAATCCTGGGCCATGATTTATAACATGGGGAGTAAAAAGTATATTTGTCATTAGGATTAGATTGACCCCTTGAGTAAAAAAGGGTCAAGTAAATTAAAGTCTAGCATCAGATCATTCAAAGCCTGTGACGCCTGGACATTGTGTGATTTGTTTCTGCTCGACCCATTTTTAAAGGTCAATGACAGTATTACAGTCCCCCCTATTACATACTCATGGATGGGAAACTTTAATAATAAGTTATAGATTTGTATAATAAATTCGTGTTGATTTGAGCAAGGACCATATATGTTTAGAAAGAATACAGGTCTACAGGATATAGAGTTTGCACAGCTAAAATAAAACCATCTCCCCAAATTATCAGATCCAAAATCAAGAATAGTCTCTTTGAATGTTTTTTTTTTTTTTAATAAGAATAGCCACTCCTTTAGAATTAGTCTTACTACCAGAGGCAATAATTGAGGTTAGCCAAGATTTATTTCGATCCCCATTCTAATCTTTGTTAAGCAAGTATGTTTCTTACAGAAATATAACATTTGGTTGTGTTTGGTAAAGTAGATGTAAAAGTAGCTTCTTTTTCTTGTTATCCTTTAGACCATTTATATTCCATAAGTCTAATTCCCACATCCTCTACTTTCTATAAAGGTCCATGTTATTATGAAAATGAAATTTAGAAGTCCCCTCCTCACAACGCATTTCACGGTATAAGTATAGACGTATAGAGTTGTCATGTTTTTTGTAGCACTAATATCTCTCAGAACTACTACTGTGCCTAATCACATTATCACTACACTTGAGAGCGTGTAATACAAAATAAATACAGTATTAGTTATCTTACTAATTTCTAAACTGAAGTTAATATAACAATATTCTAATAAGTCTAACATTTCTAACAAAAACAACAACAATATATACATGTACAAATAAGTTCAAAATGTGAACTACCACACGGTCCAAACACTCTGCTATTATTACACTCCATTTCAGATGTTATTAGTGCCTCTACTTTGTATGGAGAAAATGCATGTTTCTTTAACTGACTTCCAATTATTATAATTGCCGGCTAACAAGAATACTCTATTACTATGGTCTTAAAAAGGGTACTCAGTCTTGTTGTGGCAAATACCATAAGTATTATTACGTACATTCATTTATAAAAGCCAACTAACAGAGTAATTTTTATATGCTTCACCTAGGATAAAAAATGTGTTAATTCTTTGGCATGGAGATAACACATCATACTAACAATATTATTTGTTAATTATGCAATAACTAAGAATTTGAATGAGTCCCCCCTTTTTATTATTTTTTTTATATATAATATATATGTCTAATAACAAGAAAAAGACATTAAAATAACTAGCCAACCTATCCTATGCTTTTTACTGTCTGTTACAATATTTAGCTTCTTTGGTTGGCTGTACAGTTAAACAGAGGTTTGTCAGATTTTATAACCACTTGTGGTAAACAGATGAATTGAATGCCAAACATTTCACAAAAGCTGAAAGGAATACAAACACAAGCTCACTTTGCTTACCTCAACATACAATATTGTGCTATGCTGCCAAGTCAGCATGTTAGAGAGAGAAACAATATATACTATAACAGAACATCAGGTAAATATTAATATCTAGCTTAAAACCAGTTATTTAGGAACAAAACACATGCTGCTATGTCTAACTACATTAGCAAATAGTAATGACTTGTTGCTACCAAAGTGTACAAAATGATCCTCATTTGGTCAGTTTATTGGAAAGTACACACTTGCCTGTAAATGCTTTTAACTAGGTAAAAATCCCAGAGTTTCCTTTCTTTATTTATTCTTTTCTTTCCATTTTGAAGATAAACTGCTGTTTTTCAACTTCATAAGCCTATTTCTCCAAGAAGTCGAGTACAGGAAGTAAGTCTGAGCTAGTTGCTACAGGAAAATAGGTACTATAGTCAAAATCTGCAGGTAGGAAAAAACGGTCCTATGCGTTTCTGGTCAGCCTAACTTCAGTGTTACCATCCCCACCTTCGAATGTTGCAAAAGAGCTCATGGCCTGCTGTTGAAGACCTCTACTATACAGACCAGAACAAAAACAGTAAGAAATGCAATGGAGGAAGAAAATGGTTCTAGAATCAAGCCGTTTAGGGTGTTTTTATGCTATAAACCACAGATTAAGTGGAAAAATACATCAAGCTGCTGCTAGGTGAGTTACTTTTTTAAAATACTTGATTTTTACTCACTTTATTCACTCTTTTAGAATTTTGGAAGTTCTCCAAAGGCTTTGAGAAAGGAGGTTTTGGCTTCTGATGTAGTTTTAACTAGGAATTGTTGGTCATTTTTAGAGAAGACTAGTTTGTTAGGATATTTCATTTGGAATTTGATTTTTTTTTTGGTAATAAAGAAGGTGCAAAGGGGTGACAGCAGTTGTCTTTCTTGCTTAATTTACATTGGTAAGTCCTGGGCAAATGTTATTTTGTGACCATTCCAGATTAATGTTCTTTTTTGTTTTGCTGTGTATTAGATTTCTTGAACATGTTGGAAGTTCAGTAGTTTAGCATAGGCCTGTCAAGAATCAGTCAGGTTTTGTGATCTGTGAAGAGCTCTGTGTGTTCTCTCTATCACAATATTTTTGATGGTGGATTGATTTTCCAGCAAGGCACCAAAAAGTTTTTGTAGTGTATCTTGAAGTTGTGTATGACCATATATTTCAGGAATTCCTTGTATGAGTATGTTATTTCTCCTGCTCCAAGCCTCAAGATCTGTAAGCTTTTGCTGCATATCTTCTAGAATAGCATCCTTCATTTCTTGTTGTTTTTGGAGTTCCTCAATTTTCATTTAATTTCATATGCTGTTGCTTTAGTTCCAGTATGCTCTAGATGAGAAGCAATCTGATCCAGTGTAGTTCCAAAATTTGTAAGTTGGTTTGAGAAGTTTTGAATGGCAGACTGGATAGGCAGTAGAGCATATTTCAAGTCATCCATGGTATAAGCCCCTTCTGTTTTTGCTTTGGAAGTAGACTTACTCACATCTTGTTGCTTTAGTGTTCTCTGTCTTTTTGATAAAGCTTCGTTTTCAGGTGAAGCTATTTGTGAAAGCCTAGATTTTGTTGTTTGTAGTTCCATTTGGTCCAAGTCATTTGGCATGGTTTACTTTTAACAAGATCACTGGTATTTAGTTTAAGCAGCACTTTCCACTAGCAAGATAGGCCTCAAAATGCCATGCGGCTTTGCAGTAGAAGTAATCAGGGTAGAGAAAAATCATTTTTGGTTGAATAAAAGTTGATTTTTTGAGCATTAAAATATACAGATAGTCATATAACAAACCCCGTTTTGATGAAATTGCAGGCTGATGGTTCTTGATTACGAAGATTCAGATAGAGGGTTGTGGAGCTGCAAAGAGAGAGTGTTTACAGGCTTTCCACCATCTTTAAAGTTCCTGATGAGTACAGTCTTGTAGGAAGCGATGTGTTAAGCAGCAGCAGCAAGTAGGATAATAATGCTTGAGTGACAATAGGAGCAGAGGGAACCAGGACACTGTCTGTCAAGGGAAGACACTCACTCATTATACTTGAATTTTCATCTAGGGTTATATGCTAAGTCTGTTGAATGTATTTTAATTGACAGTTTGCTTCTGTGTGTGTTTCTTTTGAATAGCTACATTACTGATTGCTATAATTGTTGAAGGCAGGAATGTCAAATATTCAATCTGAATGTGAGTTGTGCTTGTGAGAAGGAAAGTGAAGCTTTTTTTCTAATGCCAATGCTTTTTAACATACTTAAGTCTTCAACATTAAGACTAAGAATGAGTGTATGTGTGGGGGTTGGCTAGGGTTAAGGTGTGAGTGAGTGCCTTATATAGTGAAGCCTGTCTGTCTATCCTTACTCATGTGTGCTATCTGTAACCCTTGCATTGTTGTTGTCTCTAACCCCACTGCTACCCCTTACCTTAATAAAATTGGTTTCCATAACGGTACCACTAATGGGTCTATATTAGAATCTCAAAGAGGCATTTCAGTAAATACCTCTTCAATGAGCCATACTGAACAAATGCACTAAACCACGATCATTCGTCCATTTTAGTTTGCTGTTTTCTCCACTGTAGTGTGATCTCAGAGTTGGTATATTAATTTGGGGGTTTGGGGGTACAGCCCTTCACATTGGGGGTGTCAGGGAATACCCCCCACTTTGTTTTGTTTGAAGTGGTGTGTTTGTGGTTTGAGGGCAAGCAATTTCTTTTCATGGAAATAAATCGCTGTTCTGAACAATCGCGGTTTAGTGCCCTCATTCAGTATGTGTCTATGAACAGCCAATCACTGAAATGCCTCTTTGAGATTTTAATATAGACCTCCACTATTCAGACAAATTATATCTGCAGGTAATGTTAAAGCTTTTTTCATGTTTTTACTTTTAATGATAACAAAAGGACAAGGAGTTGGTGCAGTTTTGATCTTATTTATTTATTTATTTTATTGTTGAAAGTCAGTTTTGATAAACAGAAATGTGAATCGATGTTATGTAACATTTTCACACAAGCACAGATATATATATACATATATATATATATATATATGTTTATATATATATATATATATATATATATATATATATATAGATATATATATATGTGTATGTATATATATATATATATATATATATATATATATATATATATATATATATGTGTGTGTGTGTGTGTACATATATATATATATATATATATATATATATATATATATATATATATATATATAAATATATATATATATATATATATATATATAAATATATATAGATATATATATATATATATATATATATATATATATAAATATATATATATATATATATAAAATGTACTTTATGTGTATGCATTAATCATCAGACTTGCATTAGATCAAGATTCAGTTCTTCAGACACCAAATATCAAATGTTCACTGTTAAAAAAACAAAACACACACACGCAATTATTATTGCTGGAGGGAAGCCCACCTCATCCACAATACCCCTGCAACTATAAATATACTAATCTGAGATAACAAAGCAGTGAGGAACAGGGAAAATTCCATTAACCCACTGTCATTCAGTTTATCAGCAAAATCACTGTTAGGCTATTTGGTAGGAATGTAGGTGAAAAGTACAAAAACTCTCCATCCATTCACCTATATTGCATTGCCGTAATGAATTGTATAATCAATGTAAATTTCAATTGAAGAAACATACATCAATGAAAGTCATTTCAGTGAAACACAGGACTCCAAACAGACAGAAACAGGCAGATAGACAGACAAATAGAGAGACAGATAGATACATACATACATACCTACATATGGGTTCATTGGGTTCACAGTAATTTACCAAAATGCAAAAGTATCAGATCACAATTGATCATTGCTGGCCTTTTGAAAAACAAACTTGGTGAATACACAAAACATCAACAACAAAAAAATTGCAATAATAAACCAAATATTAAAAAAAAAATAACAAAACATTCAGGCCAAATTTGTCTGAATTGTGGTGGTATTAGAAAAAGGGTTTTCTGAGGTAAGATGATGTCAGGGTTGGCTTAGAGTTAGCACACATCTGACACTAACCTGACACATTACCTAAAGAAAACACTTTCTGTAACACTACCACTACTGAAGGTGCCATATAACTGCAATATACACAAAACATTAAATCTATCCTGTTACCTAACCCTTACTCAATCACACTCCTGTCTCCTAAATGACAAAACTTTTAGTATATCAGAAAGTTTCAAAATTAACATAAGCAGCCCATATTTACATTCAACAATTTATCTTCTTTCTTTACCTCCATCAGCAACATTCAACCACAAAGATACATAATAGACAGTACAGTCGATAACTTTTCCCATACCTGTAAATCTTTTTTTAAAAAAAAGGACCTTCAATGAACTGAGATGAACCCATGTATAACCATGCACATGCAAATAAACTCACAGTACTGCTAGACCTGCCCCCTTTTGGTTCCCATGCTAGCACTTGTTCTGTGTCTGGAATAGTAGGGACTTTTTGGGATTCAGTGTTTTTTGCTGTTTCAGCTGTTCAACATTGTTGGCTTTGATAAAGTTTACTCAACATTGCTTGATTCAGTAGAGGGAGTGTCGAACATCTGATAGGTGTATATTATATATATATATATATATATATATATATATATATATATATATATATATATATATATATATCAGCAGCTAATTTAATAAAATACTTTCAATAAAAACATAAGAAAAAAAGTTGAGCACTTTTGGATCAACAAACAATCCTTCTTCAGGGTGTTACTAAGACCAAGTTCAAGATAAGGAGACATTAATAATTGTATTGAATTAACAGAAATGTCATGTGTTGGCAGCATGCAAGCCTATAAATCTCCAGGACTTAATGGAAACTATCCTTTGAAACCAGCCCTAAAAGGGCGAAGGCTGAAGAGACACATTTGATTGGAGATGAAATGATGTAATTCTAGGGTGTTGGCTTGCATATGACAATTTGATTGGCTACCTCTTTATATATAAAGAATGAAGTATAGAGACAGTAAACAGATCTGAAGAAGGATCTTGAACTGAAAGCGCTCATCTTTTTTTATGCTTTTTATTGAAATTATTTTATTAAATTAGCTGCGTTTAAACTCTTAACCTGACTGTGGTGACTCTTTTGGCATTATATGCTGTTTACCTTGTGTTATGATACGAGTCTTTGGTGGGGGTTTACACTTTGCTGGTGGTGATTTTTATTCTTTGTCATGATATTCACCCACACATGGCAGAATGAGTAGTACAAGAGAAAACTGAGTTGGATTACCATCCACATCTTCAACGAAGCAATGGTGAGGCAAATAGACCAACCATATATAATGTTAATGGAATGGAGAACCTGAAACCTTTACTAGAAGTACGAGTAAAAATTCTACTAAGAATTTTTTGTATTTGGACAGTAATCCTCTGCTTAGATTAAATTTGGAAAATGGTAATGCCAATGAAGCAAATACTGAAGTAGAAGCTAAAATGAATATGCATGCATTTTACCGAGAAGCTGGAAAGTCTGAGAATAATTTATTTGAACTGAGGAGGCTACAATGGCAACATCCATCTGTATATGATAGCAAGCTAGAGCAGACTAAAATTAAGAAACTACAAAGGGATTATAATGATTTTTGACAAGGCAATGTGTTTGCCTGGCCTTATCAGAATTATAATGAAAAACCTATTGATACAGAAGTTCAACAGAATAATAGAGAAATGTCTAAAGACACATCCAATATTATGCATACAGCAGCAGTGTCAGGCACACCCACTATAATGAATGAGAGTGTGAATGCTATTTTAAGTGAAAATGAGCATCAACAAGATACAGAAACTAAAACAGGGAGTAAAACAGAAATGTATTCCTTGGGAGCTAGTCCTAAGAACAATTTAGTACTCTCATTGTTTTTTCCGGGACCACCATTTCAATTGAAGGAAATACAGAACAAGTGGGATGCAAGGTCAGCAAGCAAGGGAAGAAAAATAAGAAAAATATCATTAGAAAGACAAAGGAAAGTTTAAAACAAAGTGGTGATCTGGTAATTAACTTATCGGATTTTGATTTAAAGGAATTCCATAGCAATGTACTAAATTGAGGACTCAACTTTATTTGAGTTACTAATTGCCCTTTAAATGATATTATTCGAGTCTGAAGATGTTTGGAAGTCAGACTATGCTTAGAACTATCTATAAATAGAATGATGGTCATGAACAATATATTTTTAAAAAGCCTAGCATGTTTACTCCACAGAATAATCATACAATGGAAACTTTCATTAACGTCTGTGAGTAAGACATTATTCAAAGTTTACAAGGGAATTACCAATCATTTTATAATCTTAATGCTGAAGAGAAAGCAGCATTATAAGAAGTATAAAATAATACTGAATTGGTTGTGAGGCTGGCTGATAAAGGGGGAGGAGTGTTTTGATTAATCGAATTGACTACTTTTATAAGATATGAACATTATTAAATGAGTATGATGCATACAAGCTGTTGAATGGGAGACAATTGGAAACAATTAAAGCTTCTGTTAGATATCATGTTAATTATAATCCAATGGTAGAATTACAAAAGCCCTCTATGACTATTTAAACTTAGACTGTCCTATGATACCTATATTTAAAGGCTTTCCAAACATAAATAAAAATCCAATGGACCCTTCTATATGTTTATTGATCCAAAAGTGCTCATTTTTTTGTTTTTTTATTGAAAGTATTTTATTAAATTAGCTGCTTTTAAGCACTTAACCTGGTCATGGTGACTCTGTTGGCATTATATGCTGTTTATCTTGCATTATGATACTAGTCTTTGGTGGGCGTTTAGACTTTGCTGGTGGTTATATATGTGATATAGGAAAATATTGCCAGCCCAGCTATCTCTTTGTGAATATTTATATGATTTATACAGAACTGTATGTTATGTACTGAGCTAAAATGTAACCACAGCATATCCTGCTGACTTAGGACAGAAATGCATATAAATCATATACCTGTGCAAATGTATGTTTTAACAGTAGAAATTAGAACATATAAGGGTTAACTTGCAAAACTTCAAGAAAATAAGTTGAAAGCTAGAATTTTATGCATTGTCTTGGAAGACAAGTAATTACTTGTTTAAAATGAGAAGTGTTTTATTGTTTTACCACTTCCACGATCTGCAGTCATCTGAGAGATGTATTTTTAATGCAGAAATGTTAAATTCTGTTAGTTTCTGCTTTAGCTTGGGAACTGAAGTCAGGTAACAAAAAGTGATGTCATACAAGTTAACCCAGCAGTAATATTTGACATTAATTTAAAAACTCTCTCAGAGAGAGACTGTGCATTTTGTATTTTGTCTTGGACCAAGTAATAACATCCACTCATTACATCTGCACTTGGCTTCTTCTGTAAGTAAGTTCTTAGGGAATAGTAACTCTTTTTAAGCTCACATAGGAATATATTAAAGATTAGTTTAGATGTTTTCTTTATTTATTTGAGACTGTCCTGCAATGTTGTTTTAAATACTTCCAGTGTTTTGAACTCTGAACTTACTGTGTTGATTTATTGGGTATTGTCTTTTCTTTTGTTATTTATTATTAAATATATTAAACCTATATTTGTGGCTGATATTTGAGACATATTTAAGCTCTTAGATTACCTACATATGTATTTGGTGACACTATACAGGCCACTCCTAAATAGCCTTGCTCTTGGTCAGACTACTATTTGGATTAATAGTAACATTACACAGTAGGTATGGACACCCTTTGAGAAGCTGATAAAGAGTTGGCTGGTGGCAGCTGGGACTACCTTATAGTCGGGACAGAAGGGGCATAGCTAATAAACCTGTGCCAGCCTTTCCCAGGTATGTCTTTGTGTACAAATCAAATCTCTAAGTGTGTGTGTGTGTGTGTGTGTGTGTGTGTGTGTGTGTGTGTGTGTGTGTGTGTGTGTGTGTGTGTGTGTGTGTGTGTGTGTGTGTGTGTGTGTGTGTGTGTGTGTGTCAGCTACGTGGGCAGGGACACAAAGCACTGATTGGACAGTGAGGATGCTGGACATCCTAGTTGGCCCACTTGGCTGAGATCTCAACCCTATTGCTGTGCCAGTAGGGAGTCTCATTGGGGATCTGGAAAAAGAGGGAGAAACCAGCCCGAGACTGATTGTGATCTCTATGTGCTTGTAAGGGAAATTGCACTTTACTGTGTGTGTACTTGTCACCGTCCCAGTGTGTACATCCCCCACTGTTGCCTGTGGTGAGAATTGTGGCTCCTTGATTACTGGAGCAGTGCAGGAGCATCACATATTAATTGATAGCAGTGGTGGGATATCCACATCACATATTAATTGGTTGGCAGTCATGAGATCGCCACATCACACATTAATTGGCTTGTAGTGGTGTGGATTTTGAATTCCTGTAGCCTTTGTACAGTGGTCACTGAAGGAGTTTATACTCTCAATCAGCCACACAGTGAACATTCAGAGTTTCACATCACAATTGTTTTATTTTTTTTTCTTTAGCTTAGTTAGTCATGGAGAACAGGTAAGCATGTCAGCAGAGGAGTATGGCAAGCTGACAAAGAGCCAGTTGTCTGATATGTGCCAGGCTAAAGGACTGGTGCATGTCAACCTGACTAATGCAGAAATGATTGTAGCTTTAGGCATAGCTGCATCACAGAACAGCGATCAAGAGGACAAGCAGACTGGCCTTGGAGATGTACAACTCTCAGAAAATGGACAGCTTAACCTTTCCACAGAAAACCTAAAAATCCATCTGAAGTTAAAGAGACTTGAGCTGGAGGCCAAGCATTTGGAAATAGAATCAGCAGAGAGACTGAGACATCTAGAGGCTGAAGAAAATGAGAAACTGCAATGTCTAGAGGCAGAGGAGAAGAAGAGGCAGACGCAACATGAAAAGGAGATGTTGACTCTTTGCCAAAGTCATAGAGGTAATGGGGAAGGGAGTAGCCAAACCCCAGAAGCAACACAGGTCAGTAAATTTCTTCCACAATTTACAGAAGGGGATAATTTTGATAGTTTCATTCATATGTTTGAAAGGGTATGTAAACAGTATAATGCTGACCAAAGGATCTGGGTACAGTTGCTGACCCCCTTACTCCATAGTAAAGCTGTAACTGCTATTTCTAAATTGTCTGATACTGATTGTTTAAATTATGATATTGTAAAAAACTGTCTTTTAGAATGCTTTAATTTAAGACCTGGTTTTGTGAGCATAGACACAAGGCAGATGAAAGTGTGTGAATATATTGCTGAATTAAGCACTTCTTTTCTTAGGTGGGTGAGTGGATGCCAGTTCACCACTTTTGAAGGGCTGGCAGACCTTTTAGTGATGAAACAAGCACTTAGCACTTTGCCTGAGGATATGAGAATCTGGTTAGCTGATAGACAATGCAGTACTACAGATGAGTTGGGGAAGATGGGTGACCTATACCTAGCAAGCAGGGCATCACTGTACATGAAAGGGACACCCAGTGCTCCACATGGGTCTAAAGGAACACATGGTGGACAGCCTAGACTGCCCTAATAGAGTCTGTCAGTAGCAGGGGAAGCCACGAATCCAAGTACATGTAAAGGACCAAGGGTTAAATGTCTTAAATGCAACCAGTGGAGCCATGTAGCATATACATGTCCATGGAGGCAAGGTGGTGAACAAAAAGTGGGAGAGCCAGTAAGTGGGAATGACAAAATGCCAGTGGTAAGTTGTCTTGAGACAACAATGGTACCAAACTACCTCAAGAGGTTGTATACTACGTTAGTAGATAGGAAAGAGGTCACTGCTAAGACAGACACATCCTCTGATCTAAACATTGTGAAGCCTGCAATGGTTACCGAGGAGCCCTACTTGCTTGGAAGGTCTACTACTGTCAGACATATAGGAGGGACCCCACTCCAAATACTTTTGACTAGGGTTCACCTTGACTGGGAGGGTGGAAAAGGAAGCCAGCAAGTAGGTGTGCTTGAGGATATCCCTGCAGATGTCCTGATAGGGAATGATTTTGATAATGCAGTACCCTGTCTGCATACAGTTACACACAGTCAGGCTTTGAGACAAGTATGTGGGTCAGGTAGCCTGGGGAGACCAGACAGACTGCACACTTGCAGCCAGGACTGGTGAGGTGGTTACTTCAGGAGGGATCTACCCTGTAGCAGTGAGACTGAAGGTGAACCATAGCTGCCTGTGGGTACTGATGTTCCCATGGACAGAGGGACTGCAAGGGCAGAGGTGAGTAGTAGTACCCGGGTTGACAGTGAGGCACACTGTCAAATAATACCAGACTTCCAGTGGAAGGAGAGCTAGGAAGGATTACTAAGAGAGAGTTGAGACAGGCTCAGCTCTCAGACCCTACATTACAAGGCTTGAGGGAGGTAGCTAGTGAGGCACTTGATTCTCAAGGGAAGGGGGAATTTGTATACTGGGACAAATTGTTACTATATAGAGAGTGGACCCCCTGAGGGATGGCTAGAGGGTGACAGAATATAGCAGTTGGTAGTGCCCAGTTCCTACTGTCTGGCGCTTATAGCCATAGCCCATTATATTCCCTTTGTAGGACATATGGGCATAAAGCATACAAACATACATATTATGCAGAACTTTCATTGTCCTGGGATTTGCAGAGATGTAACAGGGTACTGCAGGACCTATGAGCAGTGCCAAAAAGTAGGCAAGACAGGAGACAAGGTGAAAGCTCCTTTGATGCCTTTGCCTGTGATTGAGGAGCTATTTCAGAGGGTAGCTTTGGATACTGTGGGGCCTCTGAGTACCCCAAGTTCCACAGAGAAACAATATTCCTAGTGGTAGTAGATTATGCTGCCAAATACCCTGACATGGTGTCTCTGTCCTCCATTGTGGCAGAAAATGTGGCAAATGCTTTGTTAAAGATTTTCAGCAGGGTAGGTTTCACAAAAGATATACTGACTGACAGAGGTGCCAATTTCATATCAGACCTGCTTGCTTGTCTGTGGAAGTCCTGCGAGGTGAAGCACCTAAAGACCATCCCCTACCATCTCTAGACTAATGGTCTTGTTGAAAGGTTAAACTCTAAACTCAAGATGATGCTACAGGCATTTTGCAGACCAATTCAGGAGGGAGTGGGACAAATATTTGCTCCATCTGATTGCTTACAGACAGGTTCCCCAGGAATCTATAGTTTTTTTTATCCTTTGAGTTGCTGTTTGAGCATAGGGAGAGTGGACCTCTAGGTTTGATTTGAGATGATTGGGAGGGTGAGTGTTAATCTCACAAGTCTGTTGTGGCATATGTCCTAAATGTCAGGACAAGGCTAAGGGAACTCATGGGCTTGGCCCAGTAAAACCTGGCAGAAGCCCAACAGCAGAAAAAGGTCTGGTATGACTGGAATGGCCGACCTAGAGAGTATTTTGTAGGGCAGCAGGTAATGGTTCTCATTCCTGTAAGACACAACATGCTGCAGACAGCCCGAGAGGGACCCTACAAGGTAGTAAAGAAGGCCAGTGATGTTAACTACATGGTAGAACTGCTAGGCAGGAGGCAGGGGCACAGACTGTACCATGTTAACATGGTGAAACCTTACCATTATAGGGAGGCCCTTGTGCTGAGTATTTGCAATGGATGGCAGGAGGAGTCTGAGGGGGATCTGGTGACTGATCTCCTCAATGAGGCTCAGACTGACACCTCAGTGGAAGGAGTAGCAATGTCCCAACAGCTATTGTATAACAAGGTTTGAGAAATACAGGCGTTTGGGGGCATGTTCATTGAGAAACCAGGGAGCATCAGCCTGGTGCAGCACCATGTGGATACAGGACCCCAAAGGCCTAGTAAGCAGGCCCCTTATTGGGTGCCTGAGAGAGTCAAACAGAATCTGAGGGAGGAGATACAGGAACTGTTGGAACTAGGGGCAATTCAGCAGTCCAGAAGTCCTTGGGGCTCCCCAGTGGTTTTGGTACCAAAGAAGGATGGCAACACCAGGTTCTGTGTGGACTACAGGAAATTAAATAGTCACACAGAGTCAGATGCTTACCCCATGCCTATGACAGATGAAGCCCTAGAGCAGCTGAGTGGGGCTAAGTATCTTATCGCTATTGATCCTACCAAGGGTTGCTTAGCAGGTGCCTTTGACTCCCTGAGCTGGAGAGAGGTCAGCCTTTGTGACTCCTTTTGGCTTGTATGAGTACATGAAGATGCCTTTGGGATAAAAAATGGCCCAGAAAATTTCCAGAGGCTGCTATATTTTACCCTAGCAGGAGCAGGAGATTGTGCCCTTGCTTACCTAGATAATTTTGCCATCTACAGCCATTTCTGGCAAGAGCACCTTCAGCATGTCCGAGTGGAGCTGGGCAGACTACAGTGGGCAGGGTTGATCACTAAGCCCAAAATTGTCACGTGGGTATGGCAGAGGTCTCCTACCTGAGACATAGAGTGGGGAGTGGTAAGATCAAGCCAGTACCTGCCAAAGCGGAAGCCATTCAGGTATGGCCTGCCCCTGTTACTCAAAAGCAGGTGAGGGCATTCTTAGGGACAGCAGGGCACTACAGAATGTTTGCCCTCAATTATATACCATAGCTGTTCCCCCCACAGACCTGACAAGGAACAACAGGCCAGATAAGGTAGTGTGGACCCCAGTATGTGAGCAGGCATTCTAGAAGCTTAAAGGCACTTTGGGAGGACCCCCTGTGTTAGCCAGTCCAGATTACAGCAAAGACTTTGTTATGCAGATGGATGCTTCAAACCATGGGGTGTGGGCTGTACTTCACCAGGTTTCCTTAGATGAAGAAGAGCACCCAATGGTATATCTCAGTCATAGGCTTCAAACCTGGGAGGAATGCTATGCAGCTGTAGAAAAAGAATGCCTAGCCATAGTGTGGGCACTGCAAACACTTCAGCCTTATCTGTATGGAAGGAAATTCACTGTAGTTACAGACCACAATCCCTTAACATGGCTACATTGAGCCAGCCAGCAAAATGCCAAGTTACTAAGGTGGAACCTAGGATTGCAAGCATATGATATGACAGTGCAGCACCACAGTAGGAGTCTCAGTGCCAATGCAGATGGACTCTCAAGACAGGGAATGAGGTAAGGTATTCGCAGATAAGCTCAACCGTCTCAAGCAATATTTCTCAAGGGTCACTTGAATAACTAGCTTGAGTTTTTGTTGGGGGGGGGTGTGATACAGGAAAACATCACCAGCCCAGCTATCAGGAATTTTGTAAATAATTCTGTGTCATTTGTGAATATTGATATAATTTATACAGAACTGTATGTTATGTACTGAGCTAAAATGTAACCACAGAATGCCCTGCTAACTTAGAACAGAAATCCATATAAACAATATACCTGTGCAAATGTATGTTTTAACAATAAAAACTAGAAAATAAAAGGGTTAAAGTGCAAAACCTCAAGAAAATAACTTGAAATTAAGTTGCTTTATGATTGTGCTATAAAAGTTCTGTCTCAGTTTCAGTGTGGCAGACACAATGTCTAGAACTAAACGTTTTTTGTATTATCTTGGAAGAAAAGTAATTACTAGGTTTAAAATGAAAAGTGTTTTATTGTTTTATGACTTCCAAGATCTGCAAACATCTGAGAGATATGTATTTAACACAGAGCAGTTAAATTCTATTACTTTCTGTTTTAGCCTGGGAACTGCAGTCACATGACAAAAAGTGATGTCATCCAAGCTAATCCAGCAGTAGTATTTGATATTGATTTAAGAACTCTGTCAGAAACAGTCTGTGCATTTTGTATTTTGTCTTGGACCTAGCAAGAACATCCACTTATCACATCTGAACTTGTTTTTCTCTGTAAGTAAGTTATTAGGGCATACTAACGCTTTTTAGACTCAAGATGTAATAAAGATTAGTTTGGATATTTTCTTTATTTATTTGAGACTGTCCTGCAATGTTGTTTTAAATACTTCCTATGATTTTGAACTCTGAAGTTGCTGTGTTGATTTACTGAGTATTGTCTTGTTTTTTTATTTATTATTAAATATATTTAAATGTATCTTTGTGGCTGATATTTGAGACATATTTAAGCTCTTAGGGTACTTGAATATGTATTTGGTGGCACTGTACAGGCCACTCCTAAATATCCTTGCTCTTGGTCAAACTACTATTTTGATTAATAGTAACATTACACAGTAGGATTGGACATCCTTTGCTAAGGGCCTTAGAGCAACTGATAAAGAGTTGACTGGTGGCAGCTGGAACTACCTTATAGTCTGGGCAGAAGGTGGCATATCTAGTAAACCTGTGCCAGCCTTTCCCAAATGTGTGTTTGCATAGAAATCAAATCTCAAAGTGTGTGTGTGTGTGTGTGTGTGTGTGTGTGTGTGTGTGTGTGTGTGTGTGTGTGTGTGTGCCAGCTACTTGGGCAGGGACACAATGCACTGGTTGGACAGACAAGTCCAAGCTTGGCCACTCAGCTGAGATCTCAGTCCTATAGCTGTGCCAGCGGGGAGTCTTATTAGTTATCTGGAGAAAGAGGGAGAAACCAGCCCCACACTGACTGTGATATCTGTCTGCTCTTAAGGGTGTATATATATATATATATATATATATATATATATATATATATATATATATATGTGTGTGTATATATATATATATATATATATATATATATATATATATATATATATCTATATATACATATATATATATATATATATATACATATATATATATATATATATATATATATATATATATATAGAGAGAGAGAGAAAGACAGACACACACACACACACACACACACACACACACACAGACATGTGCATGCAAAGATGCACAAATGCATACAGAAAGATACACATAACTACAACAGACCACGTCAGTGCAGCAGATTCAGGAGCACATTATTACCTTCCACAAAATACATCAAGCAAGTAGACAAAGCAGACAATGTGCTCATGTTCCTTTTTAAACAAGGGTTTCAAATTAACTGCTATTTCAATTATAAGCTTTGGAGCCAAAAGACCCAGTTTAAGTCCAGGAGCATGTCACCAAAGAACTGTATGTTTCAGTTAGGATTCAAATCTAGACACTCCATTATCTCCATTCCAACTACTCTGTCCTAGGTTACTGAAGCAAATGAGACACAGTTAAGGTGCTGGAGCATCATTATGCCCACAGACAGACATAGTACAGTTTGACAGGCAAATGAGAACAGATGAAGTGCACTGGCTCACATCACTACACTTCAGGTAGAGGAGAACATTCATCCTCATAATACAACATGTTTAGTAACCAAGAAAATAATACCAAGGACACACTGAAAAGTCCACAACCAATAAACACAACAATTCAGTGTGCAAGATGCCAGTAAAGTCTGTCCCTTCTCAATAAACAGTTGTATCTCCAAAAATAATGATGTATCAGAAAATACGTGGCACAACAATGTCCAAAGAATGATTTTAATAAAAAACAGCAATATAACATCCAAAGAATGAATCCATATGAATTTTTGCTGATTAGTTTTAGAGACCGTAATATTTTAGCAGATGTATGTGTGCATTCATGTTTAGAGTGTCTGCTATTTGTATGTAGTGGTGTCACAGCATGGTAATTAAATGGTTAATAAATGAATGTTTTTGATAGTGAAATATGATGCACCTTGTTCTGATAGGATCTTTTGAGTTGATTGTAATAATATATAATTGGAGGATGCCTTTTGAATGTAATGATCTGATGAAGCAAAATTGTTTGTGAAAGAGCTTATCTCTCATTAAATTATACTTGTATTTTATGCTGAAGTGACTCATTTCTCTCCAATGCCTATGTCTCCTCTGTGAAATTTGGACATTATTTATTTTTATTGTTGTCCTGGGTTCTCCTGTGGACTGTATATATTAGTACTGGATCTGAAGATGTTTTATAGGTCAGGCACACATCATCCCTTAATAGTATGTAAGAGACCAAGTATAGCAATAGAGCTTTGAAGCAGCCCATGTAGGTTATGCGGTTTAGTATTCTTTTTGTGAGGAACCTCTGTGGGCACTCTAGATTTTGCATATGTCTTGACAAGTACATACAAAGAGGGCATTATACTCAATGATGGGCCTTATGAAGGCTGAGTACAGTCTGACAGTGATATCTCTGGACTGAGATTCCATGCTTTGCTTATAAATTAAGCAAAGTAGAAGAACTTCCTCACAACGGTGCTGCGGTAGCGTTGTCGCCTCACAGTTAGACGTTGCACATTCGATTCTCAGTTAGAGTGTCTTCTGTGTGTTGACATGCGTGAATGGGTGTTCCTTCGCTGAAGGTTGTGCGTTAGGCCCGGCAAGCCAGCACATAAAACTCTACTGCCAATCATTAGCAGACCGGATTTCTGCTGTGGCGACCACTAACTGGGAAAAGCCGAAAGACATACAGAAGAACTTCCTCACAACAGCAGACACATGTTGATGGAATGCTAAATCACTGTCTATGTGTGTTCCCAAATCTCTAACTACTGAATTGAGTCTAAGGGATGTATTGCCAATGTGGTAGTGTTTTGGGGTAGTCAGTTTCTCAAAGTATAAAATAATGTGCTTTTTGGAATTTATCTTTAGTCCATGACTCTGGCACCAGTTAATTGTTTGAGAAAAGACTTCCTTGGGAATGTCTGAGCAGTTTGGGGATTCAGTGACTGCTACCAGTTTGCAGGTGCCCACAAATGTGGTCAGTCAAAGACTCTTGATGTTTTCCAGGACTTCTGAGAAGTGGATGTTAAATAAGAGTGGTCCTAGCACCGAGCCATGTGGGACACCACCAGAGACGTGTCTGTGACAGTAAATTCCCCCTATCTTGACTTCCTCTGACTTTAATTTTAATTTTAATTTGCCTCTTTGTTTTAGCAGAAGTGGTAATTTTCCCCGAAGTGTGATAACATAACTGGACTAGAGAGCATTTCCTGCAGCATTCTTTGATTTTGCGGTAATGAGGGGAAGATTTTTTTCTGGAATGTAACACTTTGAATGTTGAAAATTGACACAGGATGTTTTCTAGAAAGAAGAAATTGTTGGTAATGTACATAAAATTATGGGTGGTGACTATTTATATGAGGAGAAAACGAAAAAATGTATACACCACTAAACAACAAAGGCGAAAGTAAACTCTGCGCAGCAAACTATCAGAACTGACTAGGCAACGTACTTTTTAACGTATATTAAGTTTATTAAAAAACCAACAATGTTTTCGTCTATAGGAGAGGTGCAAATCTTAAGAGCCTCTTGGAGAGTAAAAAACTTAGAACATATAATAGAACGTGTGGATCTTTTGCTTGTCGTTTTTGTAGTATGTGTAAATTTGTTAAAAACACCACCTTTTTCGAAGTAGAAGGTAGAAAATTTAAAATTATGCATAAACTTGACTGCAATTCTAAAAGTATTATTTATTTGGGCAAGTGTAATATATGCGACTCTTTTTATGTGGGGGAGACTGATCTCAAATTCCGGGATAGAATTTACGAGCATACATATGCGATCACTAAAAATAAGGGTGACAACGCTTTAGCTAAGCATATTAATACCAACCCTGACCACTCCTTTTATTTTTTGGCTATAGACCAATTGATGTCTGACAGCAGAGGGAGACCCACTTCAATACTACTTGAATGTCGTGAATTAGAATGGCAATTGTTGTTGAATGCCTTTAGTTATCCTGGGTTAAACGACAACTGTAACATCACTTGCCTTTTGAAACTTAAGAGTTGCTTGAGATAACAAGTAACTCTAAATAACATAATATATACTTTGTGAACAGCATTCTATGTTTATATAAAAAGTTACAAACTATACACTACTTATTAAATTTACGCATTATTAATGTAAGATCACTTAATAAGCGTAATGGTTAGTTGTACTTGACCACCTTTGGGCACTTCATATATAGGTTATGTAGTAAGACTGTGTCTTTTTATACTCACATTGTAGTTATTTGTAACAGTGTGGGGTCTTACAGACACATTGTTGCAACTGGTGTGTTTATTTTTTAACATGCTTAATTTTTAAATTTAATAGAGTATTGATGCTTTATGTGTTTCATTATTTTGGGTTCGAAGAACATTTTATGTGCGCTTTAATATAAACTGCGTACCTGTTTATGTGGTTTATATTGTATTTTAGTCATTGTTTATCAACAATCAATATTTAAATTTAAGATGTATATATATATATATATATATATATATATATATATATGTATATATATATATATTTATACATATTTACACTGTTTTATGTGTTTCATCTGTTTTATTTATTATCTACTGATCATGCGTGCTTTGGTGTGTTTTAGCAAGCTTTATGCATGGTTCTTTAACACTTGACATGCATTTTACTAGCACACTCATTTGATTGGTGAAAACTTTTGAATCTTTGAGCGGAAAGTTTGAAAAGGAGCTTGGATTGTCTGTTTGCTTTTTCTGAAGAAGTCTTCCAACATAGGAGGACGAAAACATTGTTGGTTTTTTAATAAACTTAATATACGTTAAAAAGTACGTTGCCTAGTCAGTTCTGATAGTTTGCTGCGCAGAGTTTACTTTCGCCTTTGTTGTTTAGTGGACTATTTATATGAGAGTGGATAAAATGAAACTCTCAAATGTTAACATCTTTTATATATACTTAGCAGGGGGTACAGAGGGGAGTGCCCAATGCAAAAAAACAATTTTTAAAATTTGTTAGGAAGTTATAAGGTTATTCTTTGGTGACTGCATATTGACGTGTCAGTGTTGCTTTGTTGACCTTTAGTTGTCTATGTTACCAATGTATTTTAAGAATATCCATATACCTATCTATATATATATATATATATATATATATATATATATATATATATATATTTATATATACACTACATGACAAGAAAAACACACAGGCCAAGTAGTAAGCAAACTCTGACTCTGAGGCCCAGGGAGAGCAGCAGGATAATAAGTGACCAGGACAAGCAAAGGCCATTGTTCCAGCAGGTCAGCAGTGACGGTGACCTCCACCATCCCAGCTTGATGACCTGACATTTTCAGGATGCAGATTCAGGACATGATGGGGACATTCTTCCATGACATAGCATGGTCCATGCATGATTCCTTGCAACAGAATGCCAGACAGATCATTCATGACGTTTGACTCCATCAAAGGGTATTGTCTGTGTTCCACTCATGTCATGTTGCTACTGTCGTATATTCCCAATTGGTTATATTTCTTTACTAAGTGCAGCTTTCTGCACACATCAGCCATGCTTGTAATATGTACCTCATGATGCATACTTCAAAATCCTGATCCACCGGAGCTATATAATTTAGCTGCATTATGAATCATGTGGAAATATGTTGCTTCTATTATCACTATAACAAAATATGAACTTCATATGATATCATTTATGCTGACGTGCACATAAATTATTCTTGCACCCTGTATGTGACACACATCTTAGCTTCATAGCTAAGTGCTAGGCCAGCTTGACTTATTATTTTAAGCCTAGACAATTTCCCTCAATGGTGAGAGTCAAACCATGTACCTTGCATTTGTGAGGTAAATACCCTAGTCATTATGCCAACCCCCAACCCATCTGCAAACTTTGGCCGATGAGATTGTTATTTCTGATCAAGTATGACCTTGTATGTGACAGAGTGGTCTGACACAGTTTGCAGTCTGCCAGAGTCACACACTTGTTCTGTTGTCCTGGGTAATTAGCTAATAAAATGACACAATATTTTGGATGAAGAGTTAGTAATGACACCAAGATGTTCTGTCACCACTGGCATTTTGTTATGCTGTAGTACAGTTTGATAATGAATGTGAGAGTTTGTTAGGATATATTATGAAGAGGTCGTCCAACTGTGACACTTGATACACTTATAGCAAAGGTGATGATAGCATTGTGCTGTAGTGTACAATGTAGTACAGTGGTACGTTGTAGCAATTTGTATGATTTAATTGTGCTGCTGGTTGAGAGTAATTATTTGCCGTTATCTTTTGAGGCAACATACTAGTAGTGCTTTGTTGTCAATTCAGTACTTGCAGAAGTAAAGCATTGAGCAGGTAGGTGGTCATATTCATGTCAGAGGAGGGCTGCATTTGAGCAAATTATACTGGGGAGAGAGGGATTGAAGACATATGGGTGCGGGACTTGTGTTGTTGATTTATTTATTTATTTTTTTAGTAGTACAAAAGAAAATCTACACATTTGTTTTGTGGAGGCATAGACAGCCTAACTGATAGGCAAAATAGGCAGGCATCTAGGGTGTTCCTTGTCTAGTGGCAATTTTCTGCTGTTATCAAATTTTTCCCTAATATAAAGAAGGGCACATTTCTATACTTAGGGACAAATTAATAAAGAGCATAAAAGTACCCCTAGATAACTTGTGTCCAGGGGGGCTGAATTTCAAGCTGATCGGCCAGAGGTGCTGACTTTCACATTTTTGCAAATTGGCTGACCAATTGCATACACAAGGACATTTGATTTCAGGAATCTTTAGCCTCTGAGTATTAAACATTTATTTGTAAGCAGCAGCAGTACTGGTCCTATCATTCAGGAGAGTTTTTTTATTAAACTCCTGGTGTTGACAGACAACCAGATGTACAGTTAGCTTGAAACAATTTACAGGGTGAACTTCATACCTGTAAACGGTTTACTTAACTTAACTAACTATGGTTTTGCAGAATGTCCCTTTTGCTATTTCATATCTTTATCTTTTCTGGTGTAAACTTGTATTTTTCTTATAAAACACTGAGGATACAGCCAGCCAGTAATTGACAAACTTTTAGTAAGGTAAGTTTTGACATTTCATTTTGAATATACTAGGTGTTTCTTTCTCCATTCACCACAGAAATCACACATGCACATTGCCAGTCATTGCTACTGCAATAGCAATGTTTAATACAGTTATTTCTGTGAAAAGATATATTTTGCATAACCACATTAACTAGGAAATTTAAAACAACTATTCCTTATTGCAGCCTCAGTGGGCATTGGAGGCATCTACAAAGTACATCAATTTTATTACATTTACTTTATTTATTTGGCATTTGTTTACCAGGAAAGTCTGACTGGGCATGAATCCCATTTTCAATGGAGGCCCGGGTAGAAAAGCTCCAACATACACAGTTCAGTTAATAAACTACATAATATTATCACAGATCAATAACACTATAGAAAGGTATTATATTCCTGATTGGCTGTTTTGTACCTGTACCACCAAACCCTGACACATTTCTTTTGTTTAAGGAAAGAAACAGATGTTGATCTTTTGCTAGCATACCTTCAAGCTTTCTCTGATTTTAGTGCAGAAATTTGCTCTATGCCATAATCCCTACTGAAGTTAGAAATTTTGGAAGAAAAAGTAGTGGATTACATATAATAAATAATGATAGTTTGTAGACTTACACAGAATGCATCAAACTATAAAATCTATTGTTCTGTTAACTTTTCAAATTAATAGAACAAATGTTTTAAAAAACTATGCATAATCATTTCTAGATTTGTCCATGATTCTGGATTTAAGGGGTTGAAAGCAATGGTTGTTAATTCCCTGCAAAACTTTTCCAAATGTTTTTCAAGTGTGAGGTATTACTAATGTGATATCAGTATGTTGTGTTACACCAAGGACAGTATAACACCTTTACAAAAACATGCCTTAAATGCAGGAAAAAAAAAAAAACACAGGAACAGATTTGCTGTATCTCCCTATACACACAAGGGCTTATAACCCACCAAAAATATTTTCCCCAGAAATGTGAACAGCTGTTGAAACCTCTGAAAAAAAAAACTAAGCCTACCAGCCTTTGTAAGTAACTCTGTTTTTTCTGTTCCTTGTTAAATAGCTGAGTTACATTGTCAATAATGTCAGACATTAGCATTTGTACTTATTATTTAGAAAATGCTTGTTGATGGAAAGCTTTTTTTTTTTGCAGAAAATGCACGTTGATACAAAGCCTGTTATACATTTCATCTCTCTCTGATTTTGCCTCAGGCTTTTGCTCTGTCTCTCTGTTTCTCTTTATCTCTCTCTCATGAAATGCTTGACTTTTTTGTAAATTACTGAGAATTGTGTTCAGTCATTAATGCTGGACATCAAATTTTCACACTTCCTTTTCTTCAGAAATGCATGTTGATGCAAAACTTGTTATTCTATTAAATTTTGAAGTCGACCAGAGTAATACTTAAACTTTTTTATAAAGTTGTTAACCAGAAAAGACCACTGGACACAAATGTTCTTTTCAGAGACAGCACAGGTGCATTGCAATTGCTCAGTAGTCTGATGAAGGTGGAGGGAATCAAACCTTGTATGCTTTGAGTACAAGAAGCAGTTCATTTATATTTCAAAATTTTGTTCTGTGCCTTTCTAAAACACTTAACTAACTGCCAGACATTTTTGACCATGATATGAGGCTTTACTCCCTATTATTTTTTAATTGTTCCAGATTTCTTGAGGTGTACCTTGTTCTATTATGTTTTGGGGTAAATTAGAGCAATATTTAAACAGTTATCCCTGATTGTGGGACTTTCTCTCCCCACCTCCAATTTATTTTTGTCTTTTGTGATTCTTAAGCAAACAAGATGAGAACCATGAATGTTTTAAGTTTGTCTCAAGTTTGTGATTTATTGATCACAGAATTTGTGGTTTTCTGCTCAGTTGTTAAGAGTTGCAATAATTAAATAATGGCAGATGTTTGAGTCCCTAATTTCGTATCATTCAGAAAACAAGTGCTATGCACATCTTTTATTCTATGAACTTAAAGTATGGAAGAGCAATATTTAAAATCTCTCCTTGGTATTGGGCCTTTATTTCCCAATGTTTTTGTGTTGTCCCCAATTTTTTCATTAAGAAGTTGTGAGAGCAATTTATTTTATAAGAGCTGGAAATTTAAGAGGAACACAGACAAAATAGCTATAATTGCTGGGGCTGATAACTGGGGTCTGCTCATTATTGTAATTTGGCTTTGCAAGATTAGTGTTATTTATGGCAAGCAATTTGAAATACTTTAATGTTTGGCTACTGTTTTTGTGGAGCAAATTGGAAAATCATTACATGACCCTTTCTGTCTCAGTCAGAAGTCAGAAGTTTACAAAAAATTGACAGTAACTGCTGGGGCAGTAGGAGCTGTCTGTGAATGAAAGTAGTTGACTCTTTTGTCACTTGCTCATTTTAAAGAGTCACTGATATATTTTTGGAAGACTGGTATGCATATGCATGAGATAAGATAGAATGCTTTATTACAGTGACCGCCACTAATTAACACAACCTGACATTTCTGTTGCACAGAATAAAGTAGATAAAACTGAGGAGTACAGAAGGCATCTGTGGTTACAAGTGACTTACCTCTGCTGCTGTCAGATCACTGTTAAACAATAGTCCATAATCTGCTGTGGCAGGAGTAGCAACAAACAATATATTTGGTAAAATCAGTGTAAAACCAGTATTGCTATGACTTATACTTTGTGTGTGTGCATGTGTGTGTTTGTATGGAGGGGATGTAGTTGCAATGTATTAAAGATTAACAAGTTGGCTAAGATTTTTTTTTTCACTTTCCATCACAAGCATTAGCATTGCAGATAAGGATTATTTTCACAGCAAGAAGTGTTTTGCATCCCATTGCACAAACTCTGGTTGAGTTCTTAGCTGTGGCTCCTTCAGTGGGAGTCTGCATGTCCTGTCTTTAGCTGTGTAGTTTTTTTTTTTCCTGTGTAGTTTTATCCATGTGATCATCATTATTTTAGCATTCTTCACAAACCTCAGAGGTGTGCAGGTCATTATAGTTTGTCTAGGGCAATATATTGTTAAATTCTAGAATGAATTGTTCTGATGAATATATATTTTTTTACTTTCATCACTCTGACTGTATATGCTTCTTTCCAATCTTTTTGATGGAGAGAGTAGTGAAGCAGACACTTTGCCCAGATATGATTTATGTATCATCACAAGCATTTGTCTTTTTACTTTATTATGAACTGTTATTTTGACATACAAAATGTATTTGTTCCTCGAATGAAAAAAAAAATACAACTCAATTTTTTCCATGTTCATGGTTTCTGTTCTGTCCATCTTTAGATCAAAGAGTTGAAAAATATCTCTAAATGCACCTCAGAACACCTAGAATCTGCATGGATTCTGGGTGACTGACAGCCTCCACACCCCTGCCTTAATTCAGTTATTTCTTCCATAGTTATTGCAGTTCTGTCTGGCCCAGTTAGGGTGTGTTGAATGATGGAAGAAAAATATGATGTGTAAGAGAAAGTGTCAGAAAAGGTACATAAAAGTCATTTGGATGATGTGGGGAGGCCATGGGGGAAGGACCTGAAAAGACGTTTATGGGTGGAGTAGCAGGGGATGCACCATAGAGTACTTCTCCTAGGGTGCCATTTCACCTAAGGCCAACTCTGAGTACAAGCTTACAACAACTACATGCATAAATCCCTTTGATAACAATTTGAATGGTCAGGACTTAGAATGTTGAGTGTCGTAATGTGGAGACCAAATGACTGAAAATCTGGACTTACATATACTGTCTGAGATTGCCATTTCTCAGAATATTCCCTTCTGTTAGAGATATGGTGATTTTTGGAGTTAGGACATATAAGTATGCGGGGGGTGTGGAACTTGCCCCACAAATACACGCACATTAGGGGGTGCAGGGCAGCTTGTCCCTACAAAATAGAAGTTTAAAGGAGAAGAGAACTGTTTGATATTAACTCTTTTCATGCATTTTCATTCTTTTTTTCCACTTCAGGACGCAACATTGTGAGTCCCAGCATTTCAACAGGAAGCCATCCCTTTGCAGTATAAAAAATGAAGTTTTTTTTTTGTACTCTTATTTAATATTGTCAATTCTACCTCTCTAAAGAATTAGAGAGAGAAAGGCCTTGAATACAGTTCAGGTGAGATGAAGCTAATCAGCACCTCTCCCCCTGCATTTCTTGGAGTCAGCATAGGAAAGACAGGGCTTTTCATTCAGAGAGGAGGTATGACCTGTGACAATCCAGTGTAACAATCCCATGAAGAAGGGGAAATGGATCAAGAAAGGCACTGCAGTGTGATTTAATTTACCAAGCCATGTTTCTGTAGCCCTCAGTGGAAGTGAACTGCAGCAGACACTCTCACAGAGAGGTACAGTGAAATGCAGGAAACACTGTCACAGAGAGGTATAGTGAACTGCAGCAGACACTCTCACAGAGAGACATAGTGGCTGCTGCAGTGCTATCAGTCCCTCAGCACCACCCATTGGAAAGGTTATGGCCTACACTATATGTCCTCATTGCCAGTATGCTGTTAAGGCCACAAAGCACCATCATGGCAAACTTGATACAGCCATTTGGACAACTTTTTCTCCAGTGCTGGAGATGTCCAGTACAGAAGCATGAATGAAATCAAGTCCAGTCAGGGAAAGCTTGCTGGTTAGGAGGTATGGGGATAAACAGTACATATAAAAAATACATGCATAAAAAATATATTATATATGCATGTATATACTGAATAAAGCTAAGGCATGTATGTACCACTGAACTGGTTACATCTAGACTAGAGTGAGGATCTGTATGATCTCATTATAAACCTGCCAAAAGAAGGCATTGTTAATTTAATATGGATCCATGTTCTAGTGAATGTTAATGTTTGCTGCTTGAAGCTAACACTAGTTACTTCTTTAGTTATAACAGTTATATAGGTTAAGAATGCACTGTTTTACCAGTTATGTTTGTTGTTACTTCATTTTTGATTAAGACACTGTATTTAATAGGAAAACTAAGATGGCTGGTGAGACAGACTCTTTTGTTGATCTAACATCAGTATGTTGCCTTCTTTATAGAGATTCTGTATGAGATTTTTTTTTTTTTCTCAGATAGTGCTCTGAGTTCCAGAGGTATTATAATGATTTGACAGCAACCTGGAATGCAGTATAGACTGGAAGTGTTATTTTTGTACTTCAAAAAATGTCCCTTCAAGGGGGCAGAGCCTAGATGGCCAACTGAAAACAGCACCTTTTTAGAGCTCCACAAACTAGCCTAAAAAAACAGGAAAATAAATAATTTCATCAAACCAGAACTAAACATTTCTGATAATCTTTTCAACTAACTACACAGCAATTTTGGAGTATATGCATTGAGATGTTCCTGTCAAAATAACTTGGAGAAAACTTCTGCATTGTGAAAATGACCAGCACAAAGAATTCTCATTCAGAAACTACTCTGAAAAAAGAACTACAACTGATGTCTTCTACATTTCAAGATCCGTCTTTAAAAATGGATGGTTTTAAAGATAATATAGAAAATATGAAAGAAAACTGTCAAACACAAACTGATGTTTTTAGAGTATTACTACAACATCAAATAAAAATTTCAGATATTGAAACTTCATTGACTTTAGTTACTTCTCTGTCCATTCCCACAAACAGTACAAGTGACATAGATGGGAGACTGAAGGATGAAGAAAATCAAACTGAAACTTTACTGCAGCAGAACAACTGGCTTATCAATAAAGTAGATGATTTATAGAATAGAGAAAGGAGAACAAACATAAGAATTTTTGGTTTACCAGAGAGAACTGAAGGTGAGGACATTGTCTTATTTTTAAACTCTTGGCTACCTGATTTCTTAGACTTAAAAGAGGGCTTATCAAGTGGAATAGAAAGAGCACATAGAGCCATAGGAAAGCCAATTCCTTCTTCACTTTCTGCTTCACCAAGATCAATAGTAGTGAAATTCCTATCTTATCTAAACAAAGAACTTGTATTGAAATCAGCATGGAGAAAAAGCCCTCTGAAATATAAACATCATCAAATCAGATTTGATAATGACTTTTCCTGCAGAGTTATAGGCATGAGAAATAAAGCTTGGCCACTTGTTAAACAACTTAAACAGAACAAAATAAAAGCTCAACTGGCATACCCTGCAAAAATAAGGATCTTTTACTTAAATGAAACGAGGACTTTCAGTAACGTAGAATAAGCTTCCACCTTCATCAAGAACAATAATATAACAATCCCAGTAGAGATGGACTGAACATCTTCTACTTCGTTGAAAATATCTCCAAGAAAGAGTACATGGACTGATGTAAAGAAAAAAAAAAACAAAGGACTGATACTAATAATGTAGCCTCTACAAACTCTCTCAAAGATTCTACAAAAAAATGAGAACTTTTCAGTGGAAATAAAAAATAAAAAAGTATGTATATTTACTTTCTTATTATAATAGCATTCATGCTTAACTTATACTGTTTCCGGTTTCTTTATATTTTATTATACATAAAATAGAGTGCATAACTAACTATCTACTGAAGATTTACATAATATACAGTTAAAAGAAATATTCAACTCTGTTAAATATATTTTACCTTTATACTGCTTTTTTCTTTTTTTTTTTACTCATTTAAGCTAACACGAGGAGAGAAAGAAGTGTGCAGGATTTAATGAACGGCATGTAATATATAATAAATTGATGAACAACACTTAGTTCCTTGTAAAATGCCTGTTTCTGTTACAGTTTGCGATTATTAGGAACATAAGAGCAATGGGAATTTGGCAAACAAAGTAACATCTCATTTATAGAAATGAGATTTCAGTTTTAGTTTCAATGTACAACTCATATATATGAGTAAACTTGTTATTTTTCCATTAGACAATGATGGACAGGTTGACAGACGAGATCAGACAGGAGTCCTCGTGGACTATGATGTTTGCAGATGACATTGTGATCTGTAGTGAGAGTAGGGAACAGGTGTAGGAGACCCTGGAGAGGTGGAGATATGCTCTAGAGAGAAGAGGAATGAAGGTCAGCAGGACTAAGACAGAATATATGTGTGTGAATCTGAGGGAGGATAGAGGAATGGTGAGGATGCAGGGAGTAGAGGTGGCGAAGGTGAATGAATTTAAGTACTTGGAATCAACAGTTCAGAGTAATGGTGAGTGTGGAAGAGAGGTGAAGAAGAGAGTACAGGCAGGATGGAGTGGGTGGAGAAAAGTGTCAGGAGTGATTTGTGACAGACGAGTACCAGTAAGAGTGAAAGGGAAGGTCTACAAGAGGGTAGTGAGACCAGCTATGTTATACGGGTTAGAGACAGTGGCAGTGACAAAAAGGCAGGAGTCAGAGCTTGACGTAGCAGAGTTGAAGATGTTAAGATTTGCACTGGGTGTGACAAGGATGGACAGGATTAGGAATAAGTATATTAGAGGGTCAGCCCAGGTTGGAAGGTTTGGAGACAAAGCCAGAGAGGCAAGATTACATTGGTTTGGACATGTGCTGAGGAGGGATGCAGAGTATATTGGGAAAAAGATGCTAAGGATGAAGCTGCTAGGTAACAGGAAAAGAGGAAGGCCTAAGATAAGATTTATGGATGTGGTGAGAGAGGACATGCAGGTGGTTGGTGTGACAGAGCAAGATGCAGAGGACAGGAGGAAATGGAAACAGTTGATCTGCTGTGGTGACCCCTAATGGGAGCAGCTGAAAGAAGAAGAAGAGGAAGAAGAAGACAAGTTCCACTTTAAATTCATGACGTTCTGAGAAGCTTTTCTTTGACAACAATTATTTCCAGTGATGCGCAAGCTTCTCAGGGTGTCATGACAATTTGCAACCACACAAACAGGTCCAACATGAAATAAATGGTAAACATGAATGTCTTTCACTCCCTTCATTGAATAGTGAAAGGAAGAAGTTTTAAGACAGAGTAATGAAAGGAAGACTTACTGTGGTTTACTGTTTTTGCTTAAAATCCAGGGCTTGTGAGGTTCTTCTGAGACCTTTGTATTCAATTTCTTCCATTCCAGTAATGAATATCGGGAAATGTGTAATCCATAGAGACGTATGTTTTTCTTTATATAGCCTGGCATAGTTGACTCATACAGAGTTGTGAGTTAAGCTGGGAGGAAGATTAGTGGTGATACTTCTGTGCATACATGCACTTCCTTTCAGCTTTCAGCGTTGGTGAGAGTGAGTTTTGCTGTTCCGTACTGCTCTTGTTCAAGACCAAGAGCTTTAGCTGCACTTTTAGGAGTCCTTACTTTTAGACTAACTTTGTACTGGAAATGAAATCTGCAGGAAAGGCTTGTTTCATAGAATCACATAACCACCTCTCTATTAACCTGGAGACAGATGAGTTGTGCAAAGTTGAGAAATAAAGCTGAAGGGAAAATACCATTAATGCATCTGTGCATACTCTCCCTTACAGTGTTAAACTTTAATGTTTCAAAGACTATTTTCCCCTTTGTCACATCATTTACCTTGTAACATCTTAGTGTTTTTGGTCTTTTCTTTTTTTTTTTTTTTTTTATTACATATATAAGTATTACTATGAAGTAAACATTAACTAGCAAAATTGATGGTACCAGTCTTTAACCTGTTTTGATACACTAGATTGTAGCAGGTATAAAATGAAGACATGTAGCAAATATGGAAACATATTCTGCCTTTCACCAGCTGGGAATAAATGCATTGTCTTCAAATCTGCACTAATTTGTTAAGTTCTTAAGATAGCTCCTAGAACCTTTATAGTTTTACTACTTAAACCCTAATTGTTGTTTTTTCCCCTTCTTAATACATTTGATTTGGTGATTATTAGGAACTAGTTGTAAGTGTAGAATATAAAGTGTTCCTTTAAAAAAAAAGGGAAAAGGAAAGAGCGGAAGGAAGAGGAGGGAAGGGAGGAAAAAGAAAAGGAGGGAGGAAAAAAGGAAAGGGAAGGAGAAGGGAAGAGCAAGAAAAAAGGCGGGGAGTGACAACACATACAAGAATAATTATCTGACTTCAGTTACAAGTCTTAGATTTAGTTTATTTACCTTGCACTTTATATACAAAGAAATTATACGTGAAGAATGTCATTAAGAAAAATCATCTTTTGGGTTATATGTCAAAGATGTTTAATTTCCGACCAATTTATTTCACTCTGTAAGAAGGTATTATAGCCAAAGGTCTTATTTCAGTATTTCTTATGAGATGCTTGTACATTTACATCATATTAATACCTGAAGATTTCTAAGAGGTCTGGAATTCACATCAAGTGTCTTTGGTATCCATATTTTGCTAGACATATTAACTTCTCTGTATGTAATTCTCTCTGAATATCTATGTTTTTTATTGGTATGATGCTCTGCAGAAACATTATATGTAGGCAGCAGCTAATAAAATCAATTAATACAGAGTAGTGCTTCACATACAAGTGGGAGCCCTGAGATTTTATTGTGTTAGATATTTGAGTGAAATGATTTATCTTGACACTAACTAGAATATGCTAAACATTACACATTACTTGAATTGAAAAGAAACCACTCTTACTCTTACACTTTGAAGGACTGCAATTTGTTCAGATTTTATATAAATGCATGTATCATAACACAGTAGTATGCATGTACATATTTATAATCTTAAGGAAATGTGCAGCTTTCTGATAATGATACAAACTGGAACACATTAACCTTGGCAGAAAGAGGATATCAATCAAACATAAGTGTTGGTAATAGGGGACTTGTTAGATAGCTATTTAAAATTCATATAGAACATAGTTGAAAAATAGAAACGCAATGTGCGTACTTTCTTTTAAATAAAATACATAATTAGGAAAAATAACAAAAGAAAGAGAAAATGAGAGAGAAAGGGACAGAAAGAGAAAGGAAAGGGTAAAAAGAAAACTCTCAGTAGGACGATGTTTTTTCTTTCTTTAATCTAGATATTGTTACACAGGGACAGTGTAAACTCTGGAATGGAATAAGACAAATTTAAAACATCAAATAAATAACTACTTTTTCTTTTAGTAAAAAAAATAAATAAAATTGCTCTACAAGCAGATATAACATTGTTTTCTTTTTTACTTTGCTTAAATTCAAGTGATCTCCAACAAAATTATTCTGGAGCTCACAGGAATTCTTTGCTGTTAAGGTATGAGGGACAATCTGATGGATCCTTTTTTATCTATCAGATTGGGAATGTACATCATTCTATGTATAATAGGAGAATATTGGAAATACTATTTCTTTTTACTATTTGTAGTTGATATTATATTAAACTTTTTTCTTTCTTATAGGCCTGAACCAGAAAATATAGTATATCTTTTAACAAAAAAAAAAATCAATCTGACTAAAAAAAAAATAGAAAATATGAGAAATATGAACAATTAAACTATCAAAATAGAGCAATAAGTTTATTTCATTCATAACTACTGTTGAATTAAATAAAATTCCTGGATTTAACACTACTCTTCCTAAATGTCAGTGGTTTGAATGATCCTAAGAAAAGGTCAAATCTCTTAAGATATCTAAAATTAAATAAAGCACAGGTAATATTTCTCCAAGAATCTCATTTTAAAATAACTGATAAACATATATGGAACCCAAATGACTACTTAATGCTAACCCATTCCTCACATAAAACAAAAACAAGAGGAGTAATAATTTTGTGGAAAAAGTGTTGTTAACCCCCAAATCATATATAGCTATGAAGATAAAGAAAGTTGTTAAACACTAGTTATAATAAAATTTAATAATAGGATTTGGATGCTAGTAAATTTATATTGGTTTCCTGGCATGAGTACAGGGACTGCTAAAAACATCTAGATCTTATAAGTAACACATATAAAGGTAACCTGCTATTAGGTGAGGATTTCAATTGTATTTTAGATAACTTGGATACTACTAATAACAGAAACACATGCCTCAAGCCTATAGAAAAATTACTTATAAAATGGAGTGAAAGCCAAAATTTAATTGACACATTCAAATTTAAAGAAAAAAATTCTTTACTATTCTCCCACCAAGATTATAGATTCAATACCCAGACAAGAATAGATAAAATATATGTTTCACAAGAAAAAATAGTCAAACGTTTAATAACTCCCTGTGCCATTTCAGACCATAATGCACTTATTTTCAAACTTCAAATGGATTTTATAAATTAACATTTTTAACAAGAATAGCAGCCTACATTACAAAATGAAAAGAATTTAAACCATGGTTAACCTCAGAATTACAATTCTTCTCAGAAACCAATTATACTGAAGAAATAAATATAGTAATGATATGGGACACCTTGAAAGTTTATTTATATGCAAAATGATTGCGTGGTTTAGAAATAAAAAAAGAATGGGAATTAGAACTAGATAATATACAAGAACAGCTTATAAGAATTAAAAACAATGATTCAAGAAATAGTTCTAACAACAAAACAATTGAAGATTTATATAAAAAAATACAATGAAATTCTAACTTACAAAACAAACCTAACATTGGAAAGATTAAAACTAAACTCATAGTCTAATTCACCAAGACACATGCATAACTTAGTATCCAGAATAAAAAGATAATCAAGATTAAATAATATTACAAATATTATTCATGAAGAGAAAAAAAATAAAGGTTTCTGATGTAAGTGAAATTTTTGATGCTTTTAAATATCATTATACGGAACACTATGGAACAAACAAAACTGACATCAATTACTCAAACGTAGAACTGAACTTTCCCAAAGTTATGAAAATACCAGAAAATTGAAATTAGATATACAAAAACAAATCACTTATAAAGAAGTCACAAACAGTATTGAGGAAAGTAAAAACAATAAAGCCCTGGGAATGGATGGCATTATAATAGAAATCTATAACATTTTTCCAGTATCTATAACCTCAGTCTTCCATAAAACTTTACTAGAAGTTCAAACCCAAAATACAATTCCACCTTCATGGAGATTTTCACTAATTACACCTATAATAAAAGAAAATAAAGATCCTTCTCAGTGTAAATCTTATAGGCCAATATCATTACTCAATAAAGATTATAACATTTTTATGTCTATTCTGGTGAATAGAATTAAAAAATCCTTGATACATGTTATAAATGAGGATCAAACAGGTTTTATTTATAATAGACGCACCTATGATAATATTCAAAGTGTATTAACACTTATAGATTAAATAGACAGAATCAGGAAGCTCTAATAATAGCATTGAACATAGAAAAAGCTTTTGATTCACTAAACTGGGAATATCTATTCAAGATATTAGCTCTTTATGATTTTCCCCTTCATTTATCTCATTAATAAATAATATATATAAAAATAATTTAGCATATGTAAAACTAGGACCATTTACCTCTGAATCTATAGCTTTAACAAGAGGGACAAAACAAGGATGTCTCATGTCCCCTATCTTATTTGCATTTGCTATTGAATTATTTGCTTCTTCAATTCGATCAAATACAAAAATAAAAGGTATTGCTATATATGGACAAGACAACTCTAAAATAAGGCTATTTGCAGATGACATCTTGCTCACATTATCTACTTCAAAACAAGCTATAAAAGAATTAGATGAAGAAGTAGAGAAATTTTATTTAATCTCAGGTCTTCATTTCAACAAGACAAAATCTAACTTCTTAATGTTAAAAACAGTGATTTAACACTGGAAGGGAATCGTATAACAGGCAGATAAATTTCAACAATAAATGATTTGGGTATTGTTCTGTGTAACAACATAGAAGAAACACTTTCTATAAATTATAAAGATATTATAGATAATTTGAAAAATTGCATATTAAAATGGAATAAAATGTATTTAACTTTTGAAGACAGACTTCAAATAATAAAAATGATACTTCTACCCAAAATTTTATACATAGCACAAGCTATTCCGAAGATCCCTGATAAACATATATTAAAAGAAATAAATACTATATTATTAAAATTTTTATGGTATCCCAATAAAAATGGAGTAGCCCTTGTACACCATAATAGGCCATGGGAAAAAAGAGGAATCAATTTCCCAGATATAGAGACGTACATAAAAGCTTCTATATTTAGAATAATTCTAAATTGGATTGATCCAAATTACTCTTCTAATTGGAAAATCTTACATACCATTATTTATTCTAATGAAAATTCTATAATAAATAATCTTATGTTAGACAATCAAGTTAATAAACCCTGGCATATCTTATGTATAGGAATCCAATATAATATTGTAAAACCCACCAAATTAGAATTTACTAATTACATCTTCAACATATTTAGGAAATTTATTATAGCTAATTCAGACATAAAGGTTTGGATAGATTTAATAATTCCATTTAGTTGTACAAAATATCTCCCTAATAAATTCCATAAGAATATTTTTACCATGTGGGAAACAAAAAACTTTTTTTGTTGGGAACAATGTATTGACAATCAAAAAATAATTGACAGTCAGCAATTAATAAACATATATGATCTTTTACCTTCAGATTGGCTAGTGCTACAAAGTATTTTACTATACTCACAAGATCTATGCAGAATAATAAATAATTCTCCTTTCAAAAATAGACCTCAATTCATAAACTATCTAAATTAAATTGTTTACAATAACAATAACTGGAAGAATATAACTTCAAAATTATATAAATTACTAATAAACTATAAGATTAAAACTCAACAGAGTTATTGGGATTTCATCACCAAAGGACATTCAATAAATTTAGCTCTGGAAAGCAAAACAAATTTATTATATTCTATAAAACTAACATCTAATGTACAATTTTGGAGAATTTTCACACGGACATTTCTGCATAGATCATTTTATACACTCAATAAAATAGCCAAACTTAGTTTTTCCTGCAATATTGCATGTTGGAGATGCCTATAAACATGTAAAGCAAATTGGATTCATATATTTTATGATTATAGTAAAATTAAAAAAATTTGGGAAGACATTGGCAATTTTCTTCAAGCCATATTTACTGATTCATTTGTTTTGACTAAATCATTAATTTTACTGAATGTTAATGAAAAACCTGAAATGAATAAAAAAGACTTGTATTTATTGTGGATTATTCTAGCAGTTGCTAGGAAATGCATAACCAGAAAATGGAAATCCATTTCAGAACCATCTTTTGAAGAATTCTTAAGGTTATTAAATGAAACTTCAATAATGGAAGTCAAAGTAAAAGAACTAAGGATTGCTCCTAATCCATGGACAAACAACCCTTGGAAAAAGGTTTCAACTCTTATTGATACATTAAAAATAAACTCAGTCTCTACTTAAAAGAAGGATTTCGAAGAAAGATTGCTCATCTCAAAATATATGCAAAATTGACTCAGATTGTTGTTTCTATAATTTCTATTTTCAGGCCTTATGTATATAATGTATATAGTTTGTTAATCTGTTTAAAGTATCACTAAATTTCAATTGAGACTTTATTATATTTGAAGAAATCAATAAAAAACTTTTGTGTAAAAAAATAAATATCCCTTCAAATGTTAACTATGGTGAGCACTTTTACTGAAACTGAAGGTAAAATAAGCAAAGCAACAACTTATATTTCATAGACTGACTTTGGTTAATTCTGTAGTGCTCTGCAAATTTATGGTGCAGCAGGCATTAAGAGGACTAAGCTAACAGTACTGGCTAACTCCTTCTTCAAAATGTAGTCATCACATTATGAAGAGAAGCTCAATAACACTCTAAATGTGTTGTCTGAGTTCTTTGCTCAACACAGCTTGGCACCAGCAACAGAAGCCTTCATCGGTTAACCTATTAATAATACCACATGAGTTCATTTATCTCAAATGTACCTCATTACCAGGAACATTCCTCAATTATTGCATGTTCCACATTGTTCCACAGAGAAAGGCTGTGTCACACATTCATTGTTAAGAATTTTTAGCTATTTATGTTAAATAATACCAAATCATATTAATTTATCAAAATAACTTTTTATAAGTAAATACATTTTAACCATCACATGAGCTTCCCAGTTGAAATTGTTATCAAACTGTTAGTAAATCATCCACATTTTGCCTATTTGTCCCATATTATGAGAGGTAGGGCCCAAAATTAGGGACCTATTTTAAATGTTTCTCTTATAAACTTAGAAATTTGCAAGAATAACAGGGTTTGTGTTAACATGCATTTTCTGAAAGATATGAAGTCTAAAGGTCAAGTGTATGTCATTATTTAGTGATTTCATTCATCAGATCATCCCAGTGATTTGCCAGAAATCACAAACTGTATGTGAAATAGATGGAAATCATGAGGCAAAAATCTGGACATTCTGTGAAAATCTGGACAGTTGAGAAGTACGGAAGTGTTCCACATCTTGTGTATGAAAGACAGAGGTCTATGCATCCGTTTATATTTGACATGTGAGGTATCAGCAAACATTTTAAGATGGACAGGTAAAGTAACAGTTGTAGTACAAAGTGCATAGATAGCATCAGTATGTAATATGACAATCTGTAGCTAATTATAAACAAGAACATAAACCACAGCACAGCTGTGAGGAGATAGCTGCCCCCACTATGAAAATGGCAGACTCTCTTCACTTCGTTGTTATTTAAGAAAAATGAAAAATAAAATCTCTTAAACTTAGAACTGAATGAAACATTAATAAACAGTCCAGAACTTGAGATGTTAATTCCTCTTTTATAAAAGTACTGAAGAAGTAAACTCAAACAGACTCAGTTACTGCAATAACAGCTTTTATTTAAGATAAGCACTTGCATCTACTTACGATTCTCGGCTTGGGTTGGGAGTGCCTTCTGTGTGTAATCTGCATGTCCTCCCCGCGGTTGAGTGGGCGTTTGAAAGACATGCGTTGAATGGGCATGCCTTCGTTGATGGTTGGGCATTGGGCTGGCAACTCGACACCATAAAAACCAACTGTCAATCATTAGCGGACCGGAGTTCCACTGTGGCAACCCCTAACCGGGAAAAGACAAAAGACAAACAACAACTTGCATCCACTTACCAGACTTTATCAAGTTAACTTTATCAATGGAAAACTAAATATATACAAAGGATCATAATTCATGATTGACAAACAAATGCATACTAATGAGACAAAATAGGGAACAACTCATGATAGACTAACCTACCAGTGTAAGGAAATCTGATGTCAACAAAGTTACAGCCCTACAGTGACAGGTCTTCACAAAAGGGCCAAAAACTGAGGTCAGTCGTAAACCTCAAACCTACTGAGATATATTCTCTATTTTGGTCATACAAAATTAAGGTCATGCCTATGTCAGCAAAAGTAAGTCACAGCATGCCCTAACCATAGGTAATAATAAACATGATGTATCATCTGTGAAATATTGACTCATAAAGTCAAAACCTTGAGAAACAGAGTTTGAAAATTATATCGTTCAAGTAATGAATGCTTGGTCTCTCAGTATAGCACAGAGTTTAAGCTAATGAGCTGTTAGTTTCAGCCTGTAGTTCTAGGTTTGTTTTCTTCATTTCTGTCTGTAGCTCATTGACTCAGCAAGTCAGACAAGCAGCCACGTGATTCCATGTTATTCCTGAAAAAAAATGCATTTTTGCACAGTGGGTTTAGCAGGTTAACAGGAGAATAAAATGCCTTTTATTTATAGGTAGATCTAAGCTACAGTTGATCTCACAAGTTGTTTTATTTATTTTATTTTACATTTGTTGACCTTTATAGTCCGACTGGATGCATGTCCATTTTCAGCGGAGGCCTGGGGGAAAAAGCTCCAAGGGTAAGTAGATACAGCATTACATAATACCAGCATTACATATTACAAACAGACTATTTACAGAGATTACATAAGTAAGCAAGTTAAACAAGTTCCACAGGTTACAGTTAATCCTGAGCACAAGTCAGGATTAAATTAAATTACACAGTAAACTGGTTAACAGATTTTTACACATTCTAGAGAGAGTTAGCCAGGCTTGATACATTGACATAGCCAGTTAAGTGATAAATGTTGTTTGAGTCTAGTTTTAAATTGACCTAAGGTGGAAAGTAAGGTAATATCAGCTGGAAGAGAGTTCCAGGATCTACTTACAGAGTTTGCAAAGATAGAATCACTGGCTGTGTTATTAATTTTGCTAGTCTGAATTAGTAGTTTGTTAGAGGATCGAAGCGGTCTAGGATTGTTATAGCGGGTGATAATATTTTTAAGTGCAGGAGTATTGTCCGGATTATAGAGGATTTTATAGGCCATAATCAGTTGGTTATACTGGATTAGGCTGGGTAGTTCAAGCCACCAAAGCTGATTTAGATTGATGCAATGATGTATCCTAAAAGGCAGCCCAGTGGCAAACCTGGCAATGTGGTTGTAGCAAATTGAGAGTTTGTTAAGGACAGTCTTGTTTAAATTCGAGAGTAGAGGGGATGCATGCAGAAGGGTTGAAAGAAGGTGAGAGCGAGCTATGGCAATTTTAGCTGGAGGGGTTAGGAAGGCTTTTATTCTGTAAAGTGACCCTAGTTTTTTATTGATGGTTTTGATAGTTTGGTTAACATATAGGTCAAATTTTAGATTATTGTCTATGATGACACCTAATAATTTTGTAGATGGGTCAGGGGAGATTATTGTGCCATCATTTGATTTTATGGTAAAGGTGAAAGTGGTAGACCTACGTGTTGGTGAAAATAACAGCATTTTAGTTTTTTTGGGATTTAGGATCAGACGATGTTCTGAAAGCCAGTTTTCTATTGTATTAAAGGTGGTCTGGGTAGCTGACCATAACTCTACTGGAGATGTGGCTGAGCAAATCAGAGTAGAGTCTTCAGCATATTGGATACAGCTGACTTTTGGGATGACAGTATAAAGGTCGTTAATGAAGATGGAGAACAGCAAGGGCCCTAGTATAGAGCCTTGTGGTACTCCAAGGGTATTAGGTAGAAGGTTAGAGTATATATAGTATATAATTCTGGAATGTAGGGCCATAACTGAAAAAGACCTGTAGTGTTTGTGGAAATGGACAGAGAATTAACTAAAGTCAGGACAGGATGAGTGAGGAACTGTATGAAGTAAATGGAAGAAAAAGGAATAAAATAACCACAGTAACACACCGTGAAGAGCAAATGTGGTATTGCTCAAGTATAAAAAAACAGTCACCAAAATCAGTAGCAGAGCAATCCACAAACCAAGGAATTCATGTAACAAATCCACCATGAAAAATATAAAATCCTTTTATTTCACAATAGGTAAGCACTTTCACAGCTTCTTCAGACCATCAAGTACATACTAGTCTGCAACCATTTAAATAGTCTTAAGACATTTGTGAAATAAAAGGATTTTATATTTTTCATGGTGGATTTGTTACATGAATTCCATGGTTTGTGGATTGCTCTGCTACTGATTTTGCAAAAAAAAAAGGAAGATGAGGTAAATATTAAACAGGACCAAGAGCTAAATAGAGCTCAGATCATGTCCTGCAAACTGACTACAGAAATTAATTGCAGGAATTTTGGGACATGAACATGAAGCAAAGCCGAGCAACATGACTGCAGAAGGTACTTGCTAGGGTGTTATGGTCTGAACATTTTTTACTGTTCAAGTTCAGGGTGAGATGCCAGTACCAGGCTTTCTAAGAAAGAAATTTAATTTAATTCAAGAAACGTTTGAAGTCAGTTAAATGCAAAGACTTTTTTGTAGTAACCATCTTTAGCCACCTTAAGTTTTCCTTTTGTAGTAAGTGTGGGGTTATGTAAAGGAATCGCAGACAGTTTCACTATTTGTCCCTCAGAAACAAAATCCACCCATGTCTGTTACTCTGCTAAGATTTGTGGGGTAGGCTAAACAAAATGTATTCATTGTGCCATTCTACACATTAAATGAGGCAGTGTATTTAGCAAGTGTTCCACAATGGTAACATTTTGCACTAGTCTACTCAGTGCAGAACTTGTACAAGTGAGGGGACACTTGTCATATTAATGAAGGCATGGAAACTAATAAGGAAATTGCACTTCACTTATAGTAGTACATGCAAAGCTAATATATTCTGCCAGGCAGTGTTATACAAGTAAACAACCCATTAAATACAGTATGAATTGCATTAAAACCATATTTAAAAATATATTTACAATATTTACAGTATACTAAAAACTAAAAATGAGACAGGTGATGGAGAATTGTGTGAGAATAAAGGAGGTAGAAAAGTGAAGAAAATACTAGAATAATAGAATAATAGTAATTAGAATCTACTGTTGCATGGAAACTATTTAGGTCATAAGATCATTGAATCATAGAATATACAAGGCAATTTGACCAGAGGGAGATCATGTATACATTGCCAATAATCATCCTTAAGGACAGCAAGGCATTTAAATGTCAGAGCAAACGTATGAGTAGACATCCAGTTGTCCAAGCTATGTTTGAAAGAGAACAGGGAATCACACTGCTTGACCTGTAGTGGAAGGCTATTCCAGAGTAGGAGGAGGCACCGTGGAATGAATGTGTCCCTCCATCTAGTATTATTTATTTCCTGTTGTAGGTTGAGATTTCTTGTTCTATTGCTGGCTGCACTATTCAATTTATTGAAAAATAGGAATTCAATTATATCAGGATCCTTGAGGACATACTAAGTGAGCAACATATCCCCCCTCAGGAGCATACGTAATCCTTAGTTCAGGGATAAGGACTCCAGTCTTATCTCATAGTTAAGAGTTTTGAAGCCAGGGATCATTTTTGTAAAGACCCCTGGATTTTTCAGTTTTTTTTATCTGTTCAATAAGATGCATACCAAAGGGTGCATTATATTCTATAATGGGTCTGACCAAGGCAGAGAAGAAATTACTTTGGTTTTATAAGATATGCCTTTGGCTATCAACCCAGGTGCTCAGGTTTTTAATCACTGACTTGTTTAAAGGCAGAATATTATTGATGCAGAAGGTTGAAACAATTTGCTGTTTCCTGAATAGGATGGCACTACATTTCCTGGCATCTAGTTTAAGCTCTTTGTCAGTGTAACAGGTATTGACATTAATTAATGTAGAAAAGTATAAGTGTGTTGGGTTGACTCGAAAACTACACCCAGCTCGCAGTCATTTTTTTAACCAGAGATCAGAGTTATCAGTTTTGAGATCAGAGAAATAAATGCCAAAATGGAGAAGACCCAACATAGATCCCAGGGGAACACCATCGGTCACACCATTCATCTTATTCTCTCTGACTGAGAATACCTGACCAGCTCTGAAAATATGTATTCTGTCTTTTAGCCACCTTGCTATTCTTTTTACCACATGGGGATCAGTATTTAATGCCATAAGCTAATTGGCAATTCCATCATGTGGTAAGGAATCAAATGTCTTAGTCAAATCAGTATAGGTAGAGTGGACAGTGTGTCCACTGTTCATTTCCTTGTGACCTTTTCAAAGAAGCTTACAAAATTTAGCAGGCATGACCTACTCTTTATAAAGTTGAATTGCTGTGGGTTGAGACTAAGATTTTTGAAGTTGGGATTTATAGGGTCTGTAATTATGTACTCCATGGCTTTGAGATAAGACGTGTAAGGCTGAAAAGTCTGTAGTTTCCAGGGTCCACGGTGGGGTCTACCTATGTGGAGGGGAAACATTACCATAGTGGACCAGGATTCAGTGACATAGCCTGTAGACAGGATTAGGTTAAACAGGTTAAGGAGGAGATCAGAGAGTGCATGTTTGATGTTTATTAGGCAGCCTGCAATGTTATCAGGACCCATGAAAGAAGTTTTTTTGGTGTTTTAGAGTACCTTAAGTTAGGATGATAGTTTCAGGGGAGAAGCTAAATACAGACTTGTTTGCTGGTGTATTAGCAATGTCTTTCAGGTTTGAGTAGGAGGCACCATTATGGAAAGGTTCAGAGCAATGTTGCAAATTATTTCTTAATTTTTTTAACTTAATTTCACATCCTTCTTTAGTAAAGTTATCTTTTCCCTCTGCTGTTAGTCTGAGTCCATGGGATGCTTTGCTGGTTTTATGGTTGCCTTCAGTTTCTTAGTGAGTTTTTTAAACTTTTTTATTAAGATTTAAATAAAAGGTAAAACATAGCAAAGTGAACAGAAACAATAAATAAATAAAAATAACTATTTAAAAAGATCTATAACAAGTAAACTATATATAAACAAATTAAATTGTTAAACAGTTAATATATATTGAGAAGGTTCTTAAGTTTTATACAAGAATTATAACATTAGAAATTCTCATTTTTATAGTCAATAGTTCATTTTTACAAACAATTTTGCTAAATTGATAAATAAATAATAAAGGGGTATTTTTGTTTTCTGAATTTTTTGTAATTACTTTTATAGCTATAGCTAAAAGAGAACAAAGAAGAGGCACTTGCATCCTAGGAATAATAACAGGAATGGGAGTATTAAATAAAATGAAAGATTTAGAAACAATACATCTATCCGACCATAACGTTTGAGTACAATTATTAATATTTTCCCAAAAATGAGATACTATCTTACATTCTAATACTATGTATATCCAATCAGCTTCTATAACTAAATCACAGCTCCAAAATTTATCCTAGTTGATTTGTACATCAAGGCAATTTTATGGGGTGTGATATAGGGTCTATGCAATATTTCCATGTGAAAATATTTGAATATAATGAAGAGGCATTTTTCCCTGAAGACTGTGATATTTTTTTTTTTTTATTTTCATCCGAAAATACTCCATCATTAAATTGTGAAGAATAATTCCAATACAAAATAGTAGAATATGAAAAACAAGATCTAAGAATACTATAAATTTTAGATAAATATGATTTATTAGTCACTAAATTATTACTAACACTAATTAAAAAATCTAAGATCTTAAGAAAACATTTTGCAATATTATCATTTATAACAACTATTTTAAGGGTTACAGATTGCTTACAGATCTGCAAAAGTAACCAGTTACTTAACTCTAAAGTATATTTTCTGAGAATATATTCTGAAGATCATGGTTTATTTCCATTTAAGAATTGATGCCAAAACATTAAATTACAATTTTTCAAGTCCAACGTTTTATTGAAATTATGAGTTTCTAAACATGCATTAGTGTATGCAACAGGAAACAAACAAAAGATAAAATTTGTAATGATAGGATTAATATAAGGGATAGAATAAGAGTTACTAGTACTATTTATACAATACTCTTTTAAAACCCGATAAAACGTATTTGATATAATTTGCATATGAAACAACGTAAAATAATAATTATTAATGAGTAAAATCTTTTCATGAATTAACTTCCATTTCAACTGATACAAATTATTAAGCCATACTGCTATTATTTTAATGATATTTGAAGTAGCATATAATTCAGTATCTGGAAAACCTATACCTCCATCTTCCCATGTGATTTTTTTTTTTTTTATTGAGGTGATGATGTTATTGATGGAAGTGGAAAATGGTATTATGTTATGTGTCTTGTTTGAAGATGACTGAATTTTAATTAGTTTAAAAGATGAGATTTCAGCTGGATGTAGAACTTTAAGTATGAGATAACTTAAGATAAGGAAGAAGTGAATCCCAATCTCTGAGACCTGGTATAGGAAAGCTGTGCCTCATACACTGAAGGATGGATAAAGGGGTTCCAAGTAGGAAATCCGTTATGATCATGACTTGAATCAAAGGGTATTAGGGAAAATTTAGCATCTGAGCAAAAGAATGTATTTGATTGTGGGACTTTAAATAATAGAGAGGCCGGAAAGAGTTTTGCCCTTTACCCAGAATCCATGTCCGTTATCCTAATATATTATAGTGGTATTCATGTCTGGGGGAAAGAGTGATACATCTGCATTTTTTAGAGACAATTTGAACATAAGAGCATATTAGTAAAATAATTAAAATAAGCAAACAAGCATTTATGTCTCAAATATTTCACTTGAGGTTTAGGACATCAAAGGTTGCCAATAAAAATCTTGGTGTTTAAATCTGGTCACCTGGTGGGAGAATTGATGCAGGCTTTTGAGTTTTCAACAGTGAAGGTGTGTCTAGTACCTTTTGAGCTGTTGACATAGATAACTCAGAATATTAAAGCATATCCACTCTGGAAGACAGACCTTTATAATGCAGAGCACTTTAAACCAGAGGTAAAAATAATTTTACTTGGATATATTTATTGAAGTTTTCCAGCACACTATAGAAAGTAGTCAGTGTAAATCTAACCTTGTCAAGTAGCTATCAGGATATAAATACCTTGCACATATTTTAGCTGAAGAAAAATGCACAGTGCCTTCAGCAACAAAATATTACAGTTATCACCAATTTAGCTAATTCACACAAAAAGGTCCTTTTTGTGTACCTCCATTTACTATCCACAGCTCTTTATGGTGTCGTGTAATTTTTGAGGGCTGCGTTTCTTAACAGTGTCACTTACCAAATAATAATAGGATATTAAATGACAATATGTAAGAAATACAATGGCACTGTGGTTGTTAAAAAAGCATGCAGCACTCATATTAACCACTTGTTTATCTTGTTATTCATATTTTCATATTTACATTCATATTTTATAATTGAGAGAACAAGATATTACTGAAGGGAATAGTATGAAATGTCATGATATTAGGAAACATGATGCATCATTGCTATTTGTGTACAATATGTTGTGCAGGAGATATTGCTAATTGTTTGCTAGTACATATAAACATAAAAAACATTTCCAGATGTGCATTAATGTTTCCAAAACCAACTAGTTTACAAGGTATGGTAAGTCAGCATGTGAAAACTTAGAACATGATCAGTGATGCACATGCAGTTTGATAGATGTTGAGAGGTTTTTATATTGCAAATTATGCAAACAGGTATAATTGTCCATGTTGCAGTAAATATCTCAATGCAAATGCATTCAGAAATTTCATGCAAGCATGCAAAAGTTCAAGTCTAGCTACATGATAACACTATGGAGATTCCAAGATAAGAAAAGTTGTTTCCTGTATATTTTCTTGCATTATAATATATTACATTATTGATATAATTACAATTAATTCATTGACCATTATCACTCTAAAAAAACAGAAATTGCTGAACATTGCTGTTTAAACATTTTTAACAGCATTTACCATTCACAGGGTATTATATATTTATTTGGCTTTCATTTTTTTAATTTGATTTTTCAGAAATACTTAGGAATTTAAGGATGCGTGCAGGCTGGTAGTAGTGTGAAATTCCACAACTGCTAGACTTGAATGAGTCAAAGGAGACTAGCCATATGCAGGTGAAGTCAGCTTTTACATACCAAGCCTTTATCTATCATATATAATTTCCTTAATGGTTCATAATGAGCAAAACACAAGTTTCACATTAGTTAGTCAATAACTCAACATATTTTTTTATTATGTGTTCAGTATCGCTGCCAGTGTTTGAGATGTATCACAGCATGGATCCCTGCCTTTTATTAATGAAGAAGTATCTGATTACAACTTCTGGCTAAAAGTATTAACATCGTTATAAGAAAATTTAGCCATGACTAAGAACTATTTATATGAGCACATGGAACAGACACCTGCCTGGTTAACAACAGGAAAAACAATACACCTACATAAGAGTGAACATGCAAATTATCCTAAAAATTATAGACCAATAACTTGCCTTCCGACAAAGTATAAATTATACAGTGGAACTGATCCTGACAGGTTATAGTCATTTAGAAGAAAATTTAGTTATGACAATAGAACAAAAGGGTAATAAAAGAAAGTCATGTGGAACAAAGCATTATTTCTTGCTAAATAATGTCATAATGGAGAACTGTAAAAATGGAAAGAAACTAAGTATGGCATGGATTGACTGCAAAAAAGCATGTCACCGTATCCCATATTCATGGATAAAACTACTTAAAAATGTATAAGATACACCTTACACTGACTGATTACATTACAGTGACCATGAAACAGTGGCAGACTACTTTGCAATTAAGCCATGATAAAGGACAAATGATTATTCCAGGGATAAAAATTCAAAGGTGGATATTCCAGGGTGACTCCCTGTCACTGCTGCTATTCTGTCTTGCTCTTAACCCATTAAGCCGTCTACTTAACAGATTAGGCCATGGCTATAATTTGGTTCCTAGAAAACAAAGTGTAACAACTTCTCATCTTCTATCAATGGTTTAAAACTGTATAGCTCATCAGATGAGGAACTGAAAGCACAACTCCAAGTAGTCAAAACTTTTTCAGATGATATAAGAATGTAACTTAGTCTTGATAAATGTGCAAAAGCAACCTTTAAAGAAGCAAAGCTGCAACATCAGAAAAACAGTCTGGGATAAGAATGTGATGTTAAAGAACTTTGAGAAAGAGGGAGTGTATAAATATTTGGGAAATGATGAAGGATCAATAATAAAACATGAACAAATGTGAAAAAAATGTAGTAAAGAATATTTTAGAATACTTTAATTCTGAAAGCAATGTTGACACCTAGGAACAAAATTCAAGCTATAAACCAATATGCTCTTCCTGTCCTAACTTACAGTTTTGGACTGATTGACTGGCCCCAAAAGGTGTTGGATAGATTAGATAGAAAAACAAGAAGGATGTTTCGTGCTCATCAAATGATTTATAAAAATCAGTGCATACTAAGATTATATATTCCCCATTCCGAAAGAGGTATAGGCCTCCTTGAAATTGATTACATGTATAGATCTGCACTCTTGGGACTGCACACATATCTACTGATCTGACAAGATACAAAAGTAGTGAAAATTTGAAAACATGAGGAGAATAAGTCTAAGATGACTTTCCTGTTTAGTTTAGCAGAAGTATATCGGAGTCAGGTGGAAATGGAAATCAAACCAGAAGTAGATAAAAAATCGGGCAGCGACTGAATGTGCCGCAAAAACAAGAAAGTTCTACATGGGTTGCTATAGATTATAGGCAGCGATGGATGGTAAGAGTTTCAAATGTCTGGCACAACTATTGACAGATTGCTCGAGCAGAATTAGTGAATCCATTCACATTCAACACTGGGCGTATTAATTCTATTACAGATTTGAGTACTGCACCTTTTCTGGATATTTCATTAATGAACTCAGAACAAGGGAAACATGTGAATGACAACAACAAAAAATGAGTGCTATAGATCTATGGTGTTAATACAGACTGTTCCTGCAAATCAGATTATCTGTTTTAAATTCTAAGGATATTCCCTTTGCCTTGCTTTAAAAAGTGGTGAGTACTGTAGACTTGTGTTAAGGGCTGGAGGATGAAAATATTTAGTTGATTAAAAATCAAAAATAATCAAGTAGTATACTTTGAAAATGTAAATATTTTTGTTGCGGTGGTACTTTTAAAGTATTTTTTTCAGCTGAAGACTTATTACTGTTGGAAAACTGGGTAGTTAAACAGTGTGAAAAGAGGACATCTGTAGATTATGGGGAAAAGGGAAATGAAAGGCAGCATGTAAACCAAGTAGTATTAAATGCGTGAGTCAGGAACAGTTCTGACCTACTTGCAACTCTGAAGAGAAGGGGTTGAAAAGAAGCAAGTAAGGATTAAGTATTACACAGAGAGGTAACAGAAAGTGTGACAGAAGTGAATGGGACATATATATTTACTAATAACACAAGAGTTTTGCTAAATACACAAGGTGAATGAGGGAATATATGTAGAAGGGGAGAGACTTGCTGAATGTGCTGTTTTAACTCGGAATAAATTTGAAATATTGCCACATTATAGTGAAAGAGAGTACCATGAAAAGAATATGAATGGAGAAGAAAGTATAGTTGTCTAAGGAAACTTTTTTTTTCAAATAACATTTTATTAACTTGTGCATCAAGTACAGATACAAAAAGAGAAACATGAAATAAAATGCAATACTGGTTACACAAGCATTACCAATAGTAACTGCTATACAACACTATTCTAGTTCAACAACTATATATAATATTTACAATGGTGCTACTAAGCAAAGTGTGAAGTAATAAAAGAACAGATGTACATATCTAATCTACTTTCTACTTTTAAGATGTAGGAATATTAATTTGTTAAGCCATAAAGGTATTAGAGTAGGGGCATATTTAAGTCAACAGTTCATTGTATTTAAATACAGCGAAACAAGCCTTTGTCAGATGGCTAGGATCTTTTCGAAGAGTAGCTTCCAAAGTTTCTGGTAATAAGCACATTTTTTAGCATTCATTATAATTAATCTGTGAAAGGATATATATGTTGTGGCCATGCTTCTCCTTTCCATGTAAGTTTGGTGCGATGTAACCAATACTTAGTTATATAAAGTTTGACAAGATAACATATAGTGATAAGAGTATGCAGTTCCAATTTAGGACGTTTTAAATCCATAATATGTAGTATTGCTAACTCCCAGCATAGGATTGATTTATGATATCCCATCTTGTCCAGTCATACCTTAAGAGAGCCCCACAAATTTTGTGAGTATTTGCAGAACCAAAGAATGTGTAGGAGATTTGCCTGGGGGTAGGAACAACACATACATGATGGCGAGGATTTAGAATCAAATTTATTTAGAATCATGGGAGTGTAAAATGTGTTATTGTTAATCATTAGTTGTGTGTAAATTTTTTTTTTTGAATGGAGAAAAATTTGCAGTGAGATTGATAGCTTTAAGTTTCTGTTCTTCTGAGAATGTGTTTCCCCTGCTGTCCCAATACTTGGAATATAATAATGAGTTTTCATATAAAATGGAACTAATAAGTTTATATGTATTGGAGATTGCTTTCTTTTTACTGGATAGGTTTTCCAGAAAGTCTAAGAGTCTACTTAAATTATGCTCATTAACAGGTGCGTCCTTAATTGTTGATGGAATGGTCTCTCTAATCTGTCTTAAGATGATGCTGTACTTTTTATTAACCTTTAAGACTTCACGTAGTTCTTGTAATGTTCTGTCTTTGTGTTTATGAATATCCCATATTGTACATTGCTTGTTTAATGGATATTCTGATAAATTTACCATTTTATTATTGATTCTGATGTTTGGATTTAAATGTATGGGCCGAAGTCCATAAACTTTTAGGAATAGATAAGAATCCATTTTTAAGGTTCTTCTCTATTCCTAAACGTTTTTGACATTATGCTTTAAAATATCATTTAATTTAAGACTTTTGATATTAGGTGGAGTAATGAAGAGGATGGATTTGGGGTTAATATTAGTCCTGAGCACATGCTGGTGCCAGATCTTAACCCACAGCGTAGACCACTGCTCATTATCTTTAGCAGAATTTGATATTGAGATAAGTCTAATCGCATTGGTAATTTTATAATAAAGCTGGATCACTGGTAAGTTCAGTCCTCCGTTTTCTTTGGGACACATTAATTTTGCATAACTATTTCGGACTGCTTTAGGATGCCAAATAAATTTGGCGAGTTCATTATTTATTTTCCTGAAAGAAGTACTTTGGGATAGTTGATATTGTGGCGTTAAAGTGATATAATAGTTTTGGTAAAACATTCATTCTGATAATTGCTCCTTTTGACATAATAGACAGTTTCAATGATTAACATCTATTTAGATCTTGTGTAATACTACTCCGTAGTTTAAACACGTTGTTTTGCAGCATGGATAAGTGATTGTGGTCAAATGTTTTTCCAATATATTTGATGGAATAAACTTTTGAAGGGGGAGTCTGGAAAATAACTTTCTCTATGGTTTAAGGGGTTGATGGGGAATATATGTGATCTTTTTTGGTTAGCTTGGTAATTTGAGACTTCTGAATATTTATTTATTGACGACACAATTTTCTTAAGATCGGTATTCAGGAGTTCAAAATAGATGTGCATATGTGGATAACATTATGCTGGAATTCAAAATTCTAAGGATTGAGTGGAAAGTCTTTTGTGAGTTGTGTAAAAAGAGGTGCTCTATGTATAAGTTGAATAGAAGCGGTGACAGTGGACATCCCTGTCTTGTTCCGTGGACATCACTGTCTTGTTCCATTTGCTATTTAATGGAGCTTGATAGGATTTTATTTATGTAAAGGCATGTCTGAGACTTATCATATAAAGTTTCAATTAGGTTGATGAAGTAATTTGGGATATCTTCCAACTTATGCCTTTTCTAACCCAAAACCATCTTCTTACACCAACTCAACATGGCTTCCGCTCTGGCCATAGCACTACTACTGCTCTTCTTTCCTTCTTAGAAACTATCAATCAAGCCTGAGATTCAGGTCACCTGGTCTCTACTGTTTTGCTTGATCTCTCTAAAGCTTTCGATACTGTTTCCCATAAACACCTTTTCCTTCATCTATCAAACCTGCATCTCTCAACTAACTCTCTATCCTGGTTCTCTAGCTACTTATCAGATAGGTCTCAGGCAGTCAAATGTAAAAACTCCATCTCCTCCTTCCTACCTACACCAACAGGTGTACCACAGGGATCCATCCTTGGACACATGCTTTTTAATATTTTTATTAATAACTTTCACACTGCTATCCCCAATACCAAAATTATTCAATACGCAGACGACTCAACCTTAGTCTGCTCTGCCTCAAACATCGCTGAACTGCTTCTCAAAACCCAAGCTGCCTTCTCAACCACTGAAAACTGGATGCACCAAAACCACCTCTCCCTTAACGCTAACAAATCCAAAATTCTCCTCTTCTCCCCCAGAAAGTCTTACTCCTATGACAAAGACACTTTCAAAGTCCTTAGTAACTCCAACTCCACTATTAAATTGGTTCCCTCTGCCAAACTTCTCGGTGTTATAGTTGATGAATTCCTAAAGTTCGACATATACATTGAACAAAATATTAAGAAAACCCACCAAAAACTAGGCATGCTATATAGGAATAATCACTTTCTCTCACTCCACCAGGCACACTTTGGCCACTACCTACCTTTTGCCCTCATTATTATATGGAGCTCCTCTCCTAACCAACTTGTCATCCTCTATCATCTCCAAACTAGAAAGCTGCTACAATAAAATCTCTAAATTTGCCTCCAACTGTAAAAATTCCACCCATCATTGCCTTTCCTTCAATCCCTAAATTGGCTTGAACTACCAAACTACCTAAACTATCTGCAGCTCACCACAGCACACAAACTTAAATTTCAGCCATCTAACTGTCCTGCCCTAGCTAACATCCTTCCACCCTACATCCCCAATAGAACTCTCAGATCTGAACATCAAAACCTGATTGCTATCAATAAACCTAAAAGTCCAGCTGGCCAACTTCTCTTCTCCTTCACTATTGGCAAGACTTGGAACTCTCTCCCTTCCTCTTTAAGAACACTATCAAACTCTGAAAATTTAAAAACTCAGCTTTTCAAACATCTGTCCACTAAGTGGAAATGCTCCTGTCTTCACCCTACCTAAAACTATACAAGAATACACTGATATCCTACCTAGAATGTAAAAAGGTGAGGCAGTGCATATAGTCTACCCCACCTAAAAATTATCCAAGAACACATTGATATCCCACATGGAATGTACCCTTGCTCTCAAAATGTCCTACAATTATTTATCTTTGAACCCCCTTATGTAAATACTGTAAATAGATTTTCTTAACTCTCTTCTCTATGTGCTTACATAATGCATTTTCTCAAATTACTCTATAAGAATAGATTTACAAATGTATAGCCTTTTTAGAATGTGCTTATGTGCTTATATAATGCATTTTCTCAAATTACTCTATAAGAACAGCTTTATAATTGTATAACCTTTTTAGAATAACCTTACTGAAGATGTGTTTGACTATTTTGGAATAATGAATGTTCCTATTGTGCAAACTAGTCACCTCAATTTTATCACTTATATTTTTTCATATTTTGTAATATGTATTTGTATTTTTGGAGCTTTTCTCCACGGGCCTCCACTGAAAACGGGTCCCCAGGGCCCAGTGGACCTCCCCGGTAATCAAACTGGAAATAAATAAATAAATAATATCAAAGTGGGAGAGGGTTGGGAATAAAAAATTTCAGCTAACTCTGTCAAATGCTTTGCAGGACATCTAGAACTAAGGCATATCTTGGATTCCTGTCCTTCTTAATACGTTTTGCATCATGGAGTCTAGAGTTAGGGTATTGTCCTATGAATGCCTATTAGCCATAAATCCAGATTGTTCCAGAGAGATGATTGTGGGCATAATCTTCTTTAGTCTTTCCGCTAAAAGAGAGGCTAGGATTTTGATATCAACATTTATCAGGGAGATAGGTCTATAATTATGAGGATTAGCTGTGTCAACACTACTTTTTGGAATCAATATTGTTTTTGATCTGTTCATATATAAATCAGTTATCCCTTTAAGTCTAATGTGGTTATACACTTTCAAATGTATAGAGGAAAGTTTCAAATTAAATGCCTTGTAAAAGTCTGATGTGTATCCGTCCGGGCTTGGCGCTTTACCTGTTTTTAAGTTCTTGATGACCTTAATTTTCTCCTGCTGTTTAAATGGGGCAGATAAGATATTTGCTTGACAACTGTTGACCTTAGAGAATTTAAGATTTCTTAAGAATTCTTCAGTTACATAGCTAAGGGTTTGTTGGGTATTCATACTATAAATTTCTGTATAGATTTGCTTAAATAATTCTATAATTTGGTTGTCTGTTTTGAATATCTTGCCCTGGTAATGCAGAAGGGTTATTCTAGGAGCTTCCTGTTTGTTATATATTATTCTCCCAAGCGTTCTAGATGGGACTTGAGCCCCTTCAGAATATCTCACTATGTATTTTAATTCTTGTAATGAGTAGCTCTGTTGATGTAATTCAAGAAAGTCTTTTGGGGCTTTACTTAGTTGGTTGGCCAATTCAGTACACTGAGTTGTCTGTAGTTTACAGTTATCTAAGGAAACTTATCCTAACAACAGATGTTCTAATAGGTCACTGCTGCAGCAGCCAAAGCCATTTGTGTCTTATTCCCACTAACAAGTCATCTTTAAAAAGCTGAATGGTGATATCTATGTACTCTGTCTAGAGCTCAAGCAGAGATCCATATAGAAAGACAGCTAACCAGAAACCTTCAGATTTTTCTTTACACAAGAAATGAGACAACATTTTAGGGGAAAAATGCTAGGAAACATGATACAAGAGTAACTACACACACCCTGGCCAAAAAAAATCAAAAGAAGAGGGCTGGAAGGAGGGTATGGCTAGTGCAACAGTGATATTTTAAAGCATCCAGTGTCATGGTAAGTTTACTTACACAACTTAACTGCTTTAAACATTAAATCACTGTTGCAGTAATCTAAGCTATTTAGTAGATGACCATAGCTTAGAAACCAAAACAAGGTGAAAAAATCAAGTTAAACCAGGAGCCCTTGGAGAATGGCCCTTGCAAATCCTGTTCTGGTCCTGAAAAAGGAATCAAGTTTGTAATGCTTTGTGAAAATATGTACCGAGGACCATGTTGGTGGCCTAGAATACTTCTAGATTTCACCCCTTTCCAGAAAGTCACTGAAGAACCCAAAGTCCTAGTGAAATGGATCCTAACCCTGCCCATAAGTGGCTTGCTATTGTCAGAATAGCAAAAAGAAACAGTGTGAGATAACCATGTAGAAATGTTCTACTTTGACACTGGTCGCCTTTTCCTTTTATTTTCATAGGAGGTAAACATCTGATCAGCTTTACTGAAGGATTGAGTTTTTGGGTTCAGGAAAAAAGACAGGGAAATTAATAGACTTTATGTACAAAAGAAGGATTAGTTCTTAAAGAAACTATGTCCTTATGAGAAACGAGATAGGGCTGACTTGCTGTAAGAGCTTATAACTCAGGTACTCGTCTAATAAAAGTTAGAGCTATGCTTACAACAGTCTTCCCTTTTAAGAATCTCAGATTCACCTGATGAGCTCATTCAAATGGAAGAAGAGTAAACTTTTCAAGCACAAAGTTAAAATCCCACGAAAGAGCCACCTTCTAGGTTGACAGATATATAAAACTTCTTTCAAAAATGGGCTTGACTTGAGAGCAGATTTGTGGTGGGGGGCAAGGGTAGATAAGCTAAAATGGCTGACAAATTAATTTTGATAGAGGAGTTAGAAAGGCCAGAGGAGAACAGTTACTCATACAAATAATCAAGAACCAGAGAGAGCAGGATCTTAAAAGAGTCATGGTTCTTGGAATAGCATCAGGTAGAAAATCTTTCCAGTTGCAAATATATGCATTCCTAGTAGCAGATTTTCTTCAAATACCTGCTTCACATATTCAAAAACATAATGAAAATCTATCAAAATTCTAAAATGTAGTCAGTCAAAGACTTTTTAGGATGGGGTGTATAGAACATATCTTGTCTTGTGTGAATAAATCCAGTCTGTGGGGGATCCTGTAGTAATTGTCTTGGAACAGTTTCAAAAGAAGGAAGAACCACTGTTGCCTGGTTCAATAGGGTTTACTACTGCATTCTTTGGGGAGATCTTCTGGGTATTTTGAAGAACCCTGGCTGTTAGTGTAAAGGGTGAAAAGGCATACAGGAACATTCCTGGGCATTGAAGTGAGAAGGCATCAGTCTTCCATGTCAGTTTGCAAGAAATCCTTGAGCAGAGTTTATTTAGTTGTCTGTTCTGACAGGAGACAAACAGATCTACTTGAGGTGCTTGTCACAGCTGAATTAATTTATGGAAGATCTCTGGGAGAGGTTTCCATTCATGAGGTTCTGTCCTGTTTCTGCTTAGCTTATCTGTAACAAGCTTTTGAGCTGGCTAAATGTACGAAGCCTGAAGACTCAAACTGAGCTGAGTTGCTTCCTTTCATACTATCACAGCAAATCTGGAAAGTGGATAAGATCCAGTACCCTCATGCTTGTTTATGTACCACATCACTATGGTGTTGTCTGTGAAAACTTGTAAATGTCCTACAGACCAAAGATGATTTGGGGATATCAAAGCATTTATTACTGCTATTATCTCTTTGACATTTATGTGCTTTTGTCTGTCAAATTTGTTCTATGGAACTTGCATTGACACACATTTGGAAACTGCTCCCCACAACAGGTTTGACATGTCTTTTATGACCAACTAATGAAGTGACAGGAGGGGAAATAGGAGATTTGGATTGTGAGAGAACTAGTCTACCTACCATAAAACATGGCTTGCAACCCCCAATATGTTGTTGTGTCTTTCGGCTTTTCCTGGTTAGGGGTCGCCACAGTGGAACTCCGGTCCGCTAATGATTGGTAGTTGATTTTTACATGCCGAGTTACCAGCCCTAATGCACAACCTTCAATGAAGGTATGCCCATTCACGCATGTCTCCATGCAGAAGACGCTCTAGCTGAAAATCGAACCGGACAGCATCTTACTGTGAGGCGACAACGCTACCGCAGCACCACCCCAACCCCCAATATAGGGATCTAAAAAGATAAAGTTAGTAGATGCAGAACCCAGGCTGGCATGTGGTACCACTGGATTTTTCTCATGCAAAGTTTAGCCAGGGGAATTTTAAGAATCGTAGAAGACACATTCCCTGACAGATGCCTGGTTTTCAATGAAAAAAATCAGGAAAACTCTTTGGAACATATCAACTTTGTCTGGAGGAAGTTGGGCTCTTCTTGGGGCAGAATCTAAAACCATCCATGTAAAACAGTTTTGTGAGAAGAGATGAGAAATTTCTGTAAAGTCACTTGAAATCCAGAGTGAGTAGATGATTCTGAGCACTTGGTAAGGAGTCTTAACAGCTGGAAATAGTGTGCAAATACAAGGCAATCATCCAAGGATAGAAAAATGTGAATGCCTTAAAGAGTGCAATTAGTAATTAATAAAATGGGAGATTTTGTAAATACCCTTGCAGCAGAGAATCCTAAGCATAAGACATCAAAATAAAACAGATACAGAAAATCTTAGAAATATCTGGAAAGTGGTGGTAGGCATCTTTTAAGTCTAGCTTTACCATAAAATCTAGTAAGGGGACAAGATCTAACAGAGTCTGAAGGGATAACATATTGAACTTTGTAACCTTGGAAAAAGACTGAGAAGTTATAGCTGTGGCACAGGCCTCCAAGTCCCTTCCATTTTTTACACTCCAAAAATTCTTAAACCAAAATCTTTGCTCTTCTAGTTGGCAAGCACAGTTTCTATTACTCCCTTTATATAGCATTTGTTCCAGAACTGGAGGAAACATGGATAATTGATTGGTTTGCCAGACAAGGAGGAAACCCTTTGAAGGGAGGGAAAAACTCCCATTGCCAAGCATACCCCTCCTGAATGACTGAGTTCCTATTTGTCTGAACAATCTGAAGTCACATAGGAATATGTAGATTCAGAGAGAGGGAGAGACTTTTGCAAGTTTTTATAGGCACAAGAGAGTGAGAGAGAAAGAGAGAGAGAGAGAGAGAGAGAGAGAGTGTGTGTGTGTGTGTGTGTGTGTGTGTGTGTGTGTGTGTGTGTGTGTGTGTGTGTGTGTGTGTGTGTGTGTATGCTGGGGAGGGATCCAAAGAGATCAATAGTCATTATGACTTTTTGGATTGTCCTTAATGTTTATTGTCTTTCCTTTTCTTTTTGGAGCCCTCTTACAAATACTTATTAAAGTTCTGTTTGGATACACATCTGCTTAAATTGCTGAGGTGGAAGGAAATTTTTTATTTGCTTTTAAAAAAAGAGTGGATTTTGGTTACCCCTTGAATCAACTTTTCCCTCATACCAAACCTCTTAGGCACTTAGAATAAAGAGGGGTGAAACAGAATTCCTTGCCCATGAGAGAATTTAAAATCTCAGCTCCGACATCTCCTTGATGAGTTTGAGAACATAGCAGGACAAATGTTCTCATGACTGATCCTGAAGCAGGAGCCCTGGAGGCAGTATCAGCAGCATTATAATAATACTCAAAAACAAGCATGATTAATAACATAAGAAGCAAGTTGTATGCAGGCATTCAAAGAAGTTTTCATATCAGAAAACAGAAGGTTAATAGTTAACTGTTTCATTTTCAAAAAAAAAAAAAAAAAGACAGCAGTAAAACAGGTGAGCAGGGCAATTAAAAATTCTAAATGTTAAATTGAAAATTCTTCCCCAGCCTTGTCAGAGAGAATGGGATTAGCATTAGAAATTTCTCCAGCAAAAGCAGTTTTGGATAAGAAACTCACTGCAGAGTCTGCTTTGAGGTTAGAAAGCAAGTATTTGTGATTCGAAGGTACCCTGTATAAGCTGTTAAGACTTTTGAGGGACAGGAAGTTTGTCAGGTAAACAAAAAGATGTGAGAAAAACATTCCCTAAAGCATATAAAAAGAGGCAGAACAGCTGCAGACTCAGAAATATCCAACTGTAACAAATCATAATGTATTTGCTGGGAAACTAGAATTTTCTTCTGATCCCATGGAGAAACCTCTTTCATTTTAGATAAAGAATCAGCAAATACGTCTTTCCTTAGAATTAAAATCTTCAGGTTGAGATGTAAATCCTGAAACACAACATTCTCCCTCCAATCCCTGCTCTTCTGACTGAAATTTGAATCAGAAAGTGAAGAAAGTCCTTATTTTCTTTCCAAAAGATGTAGCAGGAAAAGTAAAAGCAGAAAGTAAAATGGAAAAAGTCCAATCCAATGAATTCATACTATCCTGGTGCTCAGGTCCTTTCCTTAGTATGTGGTACACCTTCACCAACCCTTTTTCCCATGACTGACAGCAGTAGTTTTACTTTGCTCTGCTGGAGGACAACCTTGCAGCCAAAGAGGATATGTCTATCCCCCACTTCTTAGTGGAGGTAGGTGTTACAAAAGAAGAACCTAAGGAACATGATGAGTGGTCCATGAAATCAAATCTGTCCACAGCAGAGTCATGCATTGGCAGTTGAGGCACAAATGGAGCCAGGCTGATACCCAAAGACTACTTAACAACTTTTTTTTTTTGCAGACGGGGGAAGGTAGAGCTGAGGAGACATTTAACTGCTCCTTAGGTTCAGCCAAAAAGGAAGCATTGAAGATGGGTAGCACAGTCTGACCCGTGGTGGTGGTGCTGCAGTAGCGTTGCCGCCTCACAGTAAGACGCTGTCCTGTTCAATTCTCAGCTAGAGTGCCTTCTGCGTGGAGACATGCATGAATGGCCGTACCTTTGTTGAAGGTTGTGCGTCAGGGCTGGTAACTCGGTACATAAAAATCAACTACCAATCATTAGCGGACCAGAGTTCCACTGTGATGACCCCTAACCGGGAAAAGCCAAAAGACACACCAAGCACAGTCTGAGAAAGCCCATAAACATTATAACTACAAAAAGGAGATTTTGTGGTTAGAAAACCACTCACAGTCCCAAAAAACACACTTTCCTGCTTTAACACATAAAGTCTTCATAAGCATGTAGGAAACTATTTCAAAAATACATTTTACACAGTTTGCTCACATATAGTAAATAATTCCCTAACAGGCTGAGATAGTCTTTGACATATTAAGTGTCCTAACTAAAAAAACAAATCATTTCACAAAAAAAAAAAAAAAAAAAAAAAAAAGCATACAAGTTTTCCTCAGAAAAAAATTATTTTTAGAAAGTTTTCCTCATTTGGGGATATAATGTTATGTTTCACGTAAATACAGTTTTGTAAGAATAAATACAACCAGCAGTTCCAGCACACCCACTGGAGTGCACTTCTGCAGCAAGAAAGCTCTGAGATTTTGGTGCTCATTCTTTTGATATGGGGCTTTGCTTGATCTCCTGATGGAATACATGAAGCTTGGAAAAGCTGGCTTGTTAGTGGGGATAAGACCCAAACAGATCAGGCTACTGCAATTGTGATCTAATGTTGAACATCAAAGAAAATTGATTGCTACATGTGTTAGTATTCGAAAACAGCAGGAATATTAAAAAAGGAAACCAACATGATGGATATATCTCACAGTATGTTTCAGATGTAAATGGCATCAGGGTTCCGTTAAGCAGAACATTTGTGTTAAAGCAGATGGACACAAATTAATGTATTGCACCAGGTTTGATGAATGCCTGAATCATACAGAACATTCAAAAGCAGGCATTAGAAACAATAATAAAGCAGAAGGTAGTGTGGCTAAAAGGAGAGACTGAATGAATGTTCAGGAACTGTTATAGTAATAAATGAGAAAAGTATAAATTAATAACACATAATTGTGGTATAGCATGAGAAGTGAGCAGTAATAGAGTAAAGGAAAAATAATAAAAAATTGTATGCATTTATTAGTGTGTTGAACAGGAAAGAGTTTGTGAAAGTCAACATACTACTCCTCACTTTGTAGATACTTCTATAAGTGCTAAACTTTATAGAGACTTAAAAACATTATCTCATTCTTCTTTTGATATTATTTTTTATTTAATTAGCTCATGCAATTATAACTGAATTATTTCTTGCTAATCCTCTTCTTTCTTTTTTTCTCCCTTGTTATATCTTACATACTTATCCAAGGAGAAGTTTCATCTGACCTAATTCTTACTCTTCCATTTCCCATTATTCCACCTTCATACCATCTTTACTTCATCCCCTCTACCCACTTCATCATTGCCTTCACAGATCCAGAAGGACTCATTCCAAAATATATATTTTCTTAACCTTCTCTGCCATAATCGTGTCTACCATGAACCAATCAAAACAAGTGGCTTATCTACTTTCATCCCTACTAAAAGTAAGTTTTCTCTACTTTCTTAGTCTTACTTTCTAAAAATCTACCAACCCATAACCTTGAATAGTTTTCTCTTGTGAAATTCAACTGAACCATGCAATAAAAACATTAAATTATCCCAGTCTGTCATATTTCTTGCCAAAATATCCCTCTGAAGTTCATCCACTCCCATGACTCCTTCACTTCTAACAGCCATTTGCAAACAAACTCAGCAGTATTAAGCCCCTCTGAATGCTTGCTAATACCAATACTTTTAAAATTTTACTGGCACATTCTATTTTCCAGGTCATTGCACTACTACCACTGCCAACCTACTCTTATCTTAATGTAGTGTAGCGCTCTCTGCTTTTAGCAGCACTGTCTACCTCTACAGCCACTTATTCAGCCCCCTACACTAGCTCAGTCAAAGACTCCATATTATTCCCTAAAAGCAAATGAGGTTTGGGACAAACCAGTTTGTCCTGAACCCTCCTTAGTCAGGTTGGAGGGGGGGGTTATTAGGAGTAAAAGGATATGGAATTTTGTTTGGTAGGTTAGAATACAGGGTCTAGGCTTTGTCTAACAAAGGGTTAAGTAGTTGTGAACTTAGGGGAAGTGATGTAAGTTAGGGAGGGTCTTAGAGTAGCTGATATATATGGGGGAATAGAGGAAGTGGGCACATTTTGGAGTGAGTTGGTGATGTTGCAGCTAACTCATGGCCAGACGACCTTGTAAGTACTTTGCTGACAGGTAGGCCTTGGAGTGTGTGTGCTGTAAGGAGATTTTCATTAGGAGCTTTTTTTTCCCGATTGCTTCAGTTTCATGGGGAGGGTGTTAATGGTAGGAGGTGGGCCATAGTTGTGTAGGGAGCTTTGTCTGAATGTGGGATAGGGTGGAAGTAATGAGAGGTCCTGGAAGAGTGTTTTACCATGTGAGCAGGCTGTGGCTGTGTGGTGCATGGCTTACCTCGCATCATGGTTCCTTTCCCTTGGTTCCCTGGTGGCTCATGGCATGATGGTGGGGCAGGGGATGTTTTAGGTTGCTCTTGCTTTGTCTGGTTTGTTGGTGGTTTGGGGTCATAGCAACGTGTTGTCCTGTCATTCCACTGGCCATACCATGGTTGGAGGCCTTGTCTTTTTGGGTCCTGTCATTTTCCCTGGTGTTGTAGTGGTTTTCCTTGTAGCCGTTGGTTCAGGGGGGAAGTTTGTAGACCGTTGGTGGTTGTACATGGTTGGGGCTGTGGAATAAGGGTGCCCTGGCATGTCCATACTGCTGTTTTCATTGTTTGACTGGTTCCAGGCCCAGGGAATGTCTGTTGAGTGGCTGAGGCCTTCTCGCATGAGTGTTGAGGGCTCTAGCCATTGATGTGGATGGTTAGTAGAGCTCGTAGTGGCTGCAAGCTCTTAAATGGGGGGGCAGTGTTGAGCATACCTTGCAAGTGTACCTCATTACGAGGAATGTACCTCATTTGGGGGTCTTAAAAAAAAAGGTTCACGTTCCTTGAAGTTTCACATAGAAAGGGTCCATAACACCTTCAGTGTTACGAAAGTTTAAACTCAAATCCATCGTAAATAGAAATTATAGCAATTCATTTAAATTATCTTCTTTTTAAGTGAAACCATCATATTTTATTTATCCTATGACCTTCATAGCTGAAGTTGTTAGTAAGCCATTAGCACGGGTTGCACATTTTGCTCATTTGTTACACATTATGAGGGCTTGTGTTCCTCATTTTGAAGATGGAGGTTGAGAACTATGGCTTTAAGGTGCGGGGAAGGAGGAATGGTGTACAATTATGCTGGTACATGATTATGCCACTGTAGACTGTGAGCATCTGCATTATTCCAGTTTCGGGAGTAAGCTCCGTAGCATGTGCAACACCTGATCAACATTATAGTACTAATAACTACTTAGGTAGGGGTTCTATTCTTGAAGGGGAACATAGGTAATTTGTGAGTTCGATATATAATCTAGACCAAGTCTATTCAGATTAATATGGGTGTTCCTTATATTTGAGCAAGACAGTGAGGTGAGAAGGTCCAGTGTCTGGGAAGATATTAAAAAAAATGTGTATATATATATATATATATATATATATATATATATATATATATATATACATACATATACATATATTGTTAAATGTGCACACCGTGGCATTGAGGTTAGGTAATTTACAAGAAGTATCGGCGCATTGCTCTGACTATTGTTGCAGGATTTTGGGCCAAGACTGCTCAGGGCTGTTAGTTACAATAAACATGATGCTGAGGTGTTGGGAGTATTGGTGCATTACTATAACTATGGCATTAATGTTTTCTTTTTTTTTTTTTCTGCAGATGGCTAACTTACCTGGACTGTGGAACCATTGGCAGGCCATAATGGTGCAGGCAGAGGAACTTTTCCAAGAGGTGTTGACGTCAGAGGCAGCTGCAGAGCAGGAGTAGGCACCAGGTCAGAAGAGGCGGCATTCCACATCGAGAGCTACAGCTTGGGGGAAAAGGCAGCATACAGCAAAGGAGGTGGTCACAGCTGGGTCATGGGCTCCAAGCGGATCTCTGAACAGTGGCTCAGGTAATGTTTTTGCTTCTTCTGTTCTGATAGGTGAGATGGTCAGTAAGGATGCGGGGGTAAGCGAAGAAGAAGGGGAACTCGGAGCATCCAGGTCCAGTGGGCGGAATGTGATTAGGGGTTGTGCAGGGTCCTGGGAGAGCTCTGGTTCAGGCTCAGATGTAGGTCCCAAATTTGGTCTTCATCCAGGTGATTGGTTAACCACACAGGTGTTGGGACAAGGGTCAGCGGCAGTGTTTTTGACTCCATACATTCCATAGTCAGCGAAGGAAAAGATTTGGAAAGGAAAATATGTCGATATATTTGAGTTAATTGATGTGGAAGGGGTGCAGCATTTAGTAGAGGCAGAGTCAGCTAATAGTATGGATTTGTTGGTGGCTTTAGTGGCTTTGGGTAGGAAAAGAACTGGTAATATTTGCCCCAGGACATGGGATAACTGGGTTGTAGGTTTTATTTACTACATGGCTGTGCATCTGGAAGTGGGCACATTTTAGCGTGAGTTGGTGTCCCTCCCTCCCTCCCACCCTGTACAAACTGAGTTTGATATACACCCTGTCTGTACAAACTGAGTTTGATATACACGACGTACAGTTCTAATACAGTTGCAACACAAGCATCTTATATAAATCATGTTGATATTCACAAGTGACATATAATTATTTACACATTTCCAGATAGCTGTGCTTACACTATCTCCTTTTGTGACACCTGGTCACACATTTCCTATACATTTCACATTTATACATTTCGCATCCTATGAATAATGGTATATTTCCCTACAAAATGCAATTACAAATTTCATACACTTTTTTCTGCATTGTATTGAAAAATGTTACCAGTTATCACATATTTTGATGTCACTGAAAAACACACATTGCAAACAAGCATTCACATATTTTACTTTACCTGTTGTATGATTTACAGGCTTAAGTGCATCTCAAATGTCTGTTACAGTCTAATTTAAAAAGTAGTGACAGATTCATTCTCAACCATTAGAACATGTCATGGTGGTGGAATGAGGAAGTACAGGAGAGTATACAGAGGAAGAGGCTGGCAAAGAAGAAGTGGGATTGTCAAAGAGATGAAGAAAGTAGACATGAGTATAAGGAGATGAGGCGCAAGGCAAAGAGAGAGGTGGCAAAGGCTAAGGATAAGGCATATGGAGAGTTGTATGAGAGACTGGGCACTAAAGAGAGAGAAAAGGACCTGTACCGATTGGCTAGACAGAGGAACAGAGCTGGGAAAGATGTGCAGCAGGTAAGTGTGATAAAGGATAGTGAGGGAAACATACTCACATGTAAGGAGAGTGTGTTGAGTAGATGGAAAGAGTACTTTGAAGGGCTGATGAATGAAGAGAATGAGAGAGAGAAAATGTTGGATGATGTGGGGATAGTGAATCAGGAAGTGAAACAGATTAGCAAGGAGGAAGTAAGGACAGCTATGAAGAGGATGAAGAATGGAAAGGCTGTTGGCCCAGATGACATACCAGTGGAAGCATGGAGGTGCTTAGGAGAAACAGCAGTGGAATTTTTAACCAGATTGTTTAATTAAATTTTGGAAAGTCAGAGGATGCCTGAGGAGTGGAGAAAAAGTGTTTTGGTACCTATATTTAAGAATAAGAGTGATGTGCAGAGCTGCAGTAACTACAGAGGGATACAACTGATCAGTCACAGCTACAGATGCAATGTTTGCTCTGAGAGTGTTGTTGGAGAAATACAGAGAAGGTCAGAAGGAGTTGCATTGTATCTTTGTGGACTTAGAGAAAGCATATCACAGGGTGCATAGAGAGGAGTTGTGGTATTGTATGAGGAAGTCGGGAGTGGCAGAGAAGTATGTAAGAGTGGTACAGAATATGTACGAGGTAATGTGACATTGGTGAGGACTGCAGTGGGAGTGACAGATACGTTTAAGGTGGAGGTGGGATTACATCAAGGATCAGCTCTGAGCCCTTTCTTATTTGCAGTGGTGATGGACAGGTTGACAGATGAGATCAGACAGGAGGCCCTGTGAACTATGATGTTTGCAAATGACATTGTGATATGTAGTGAGAGTAGGGACCAGGTTGAGGAGACCCTGGAGAGGTGGAGATATGGTTTAGAGAGGAGAGGAATGAAGATCAGCAGGGCTAAAACAGAATATATGTGTGTAAATTAGAGGGAGGGCAGAGAAATGGTGAGGATGCAGGGAGTAGAGTTGGTAAAGGTGGATGAGTTTAAGTACTTGGGATCAACAGTTCAGAGTAATGGTGAGTGTGGAAGGGAGATGAAGAAGAGAGTACAGACAGGGTGGAATGGGTGGAGAAGAGTGTCAGGAATGATTTGTGACAGACAGGTACCAGTAAGAGTGAAAGGGAAGGTCTACAAGAGGGTAGTGAGACCAGCTATGTTATATGGGTTGGAGATGGTGGCATTGACAAAAAGGCAGGAGTAAGAACTGGATGTGGCAGAGTTATAGATGTTAAGATTTGCACTGGGTGTGACTAGAATGGACAGGATTAGGAATCAGTATATTAGAGGGACAGTTCAAGTTGGACAGTTTGGAGACAAAGCAAGAGAGGCGAGATTGTATTGGTTTGGACATGTGCTGAGGAGGGATGCTGGGTATATTGGGAAAAGGATGCTAAGGATGGAGCTGCCAGGTAAGATGAAAAGAGGAAGGCCTAAGATAAAGTTTATGGATGTGGTGAGAGAGGACATGCAGGCGGTTGGTGTGAAAGAGCATGATGCAGAGGACAGGAAGAAATGGAAACAGATGATCTGCTGTGGTGACCCCTAATGGGAACAGCCGAAAGACGATGATGATGATCAGAACATGTCATAGAGTGGTTTGAAGCAGCTAAAAATTGTGCAGACAAAGTCAGCAATAAGATGTGGAGAAATCTCTAAGGGTAGAATAGCAGTCTCAAGTGCATTTTCTATCCAGAAAATTACCTGAAAGTTTTGTAATGAAATCTCAAGAGAGGGCGGAGACACATTACTTTAAAATAAATGACAAATACATGGTTTCATTAGCCTTTACTGTCACAGTTTCATATTTTGAATTATACCCTGTTTTCCTTAGGCTGTTGTGTTGGCTTGTATTTGGTATGCAGAATATAGTAACAATTTAGATTTTTGCTAAGTTACCTTTACAAAATCAAAAGTAGCATATATTCTTCTTGACTAGGGGCATTTTATCGATGGGATTTAAGACTACCTCCACAGTGCAGACTAATATACAAAAAAGGACAAAAGGGCATTACTTAAAGATAAAAAAGTTTTGCATGTGTCTTTGAATCCAGAATTATCAGTGATGTTTATTTTGTAGCTGTAGTTTTCAGTTCTCATCAGATTAAAATATTTAAAAAGTTATCAAAAACATAACTATATCATGCTATTACTCTAGACCTAAACAATTATAGATTCTGCTTAAAAGTGTTATTTCTATTCATTTTCTATGTTGTGGCATAACTTGCACTATGAAATTAATAGTGTTATCATTTTTTTCATTAGAATACATGATGCAGCTACCCCTTTGCCTTTGAAGGTATGAGACCAGTCTAAAAGTATTTCCTGAATTATTACAAAAATGCTGACATTTTGGAGACAGAGGCATTTAAATACATGCAGCAAAAATAGATACCAATCAGTTGCTTGTGTACAGTGTTCTTGAAATGAACAGCTGCTAAAGGGTCAAAAAAATATGTTAGATATGTGGTACAACCCCTTAAAAGTAATGAGTTAACTAAACTAATTATCATGTCATGTGGTAAACAGACATCCTACAGAATTTGGTTGCAGTGCAGACCTATGGAATTTAGATCACATCTACTAGCTATCTGAGTTGTTTATTGCCTCCTGACATGACAAGTTGTTTTATTTTTGTACATTACTTCAGATGAAGATGCTAAACCAATACTTCATGCCAACCTATTTTTTTACAGGGAACATTTTTGTAAACTATGAAACTGGCACTATCATGTTGAGTAGGAGTTGTTCAGCAGCAATGTTTATAACAAATAAAAACTTACTGGTTACTTTTACACTGTTTTGTTTGGACATGAAATGTGTTTTCCCCTTGGTTACAGAAAATCTTACTGATAGAATATATAACGTTGAAAATTAAATAATATCACAAATTAACTGTTTTCTAGAAAATTTAATTACGGTGCAAATATTTAAAGATAATTTGATAAGCAGTTAGAGAGACATCCATTTGTACAAAACTAGTGAGACTTCATTAGTAGGGCAAATCCCTGCTTCCTTCTGATAGTATGTCAACAACCAAGGGGGGATTTAGAAGAGCTTAGAGACATCACAATCAGTATTTCAAAGACTTCTAAATGTACTTTTAGTGTGGATCAGGAGATATTCTGTAGAGTACATTTATCTAGTCTCTATATTTACATTTTAGTTACCAGAGTAGAACACTAATCACAGCATGATCAGTTGTAGGCTCTGGTCAGAATAGATTCCAAATAACAACAACAAAAGTGATTCAATTACAACCAACACTGGAATATAAAGGCAAAAAAAGTCACAAACAAAAGGGATACTCTCTAGGATGCATTAACAATCATGTAGATGCCATGCTATGTCAACAGAATGTAAATGTGTTAGCATGATGACCAGCAGTACTAATTGAATATGCGTGCTGCTCATCATACCTACATGAATGCAAGTACCCTTCTGTAGCCAACAATATATTCACTTCCATGGAAAGGTGCTTGCTAGCACCAGTGCACAATGTAACTAAACAAATCACAGATAGGCAATGCTGAGATATGAGCATTCACTGTAGCCAAGACATGTTAAGGGCAAGTACACAGAAACAACACAGAATGTGGGGAAGTGAAATGGTGGAACTGTTACACAGAAATGTGCTAAAATAATGTAGTAATGTTGGAGAGTTGAAATGTTTAAAGTGTACTCATATTCCACAGAAAAAAGTGTATAAGAACCATCTCTGACATAAAACCTGCATTATTGATGTAATAATAATTAGTGTGAATGTCAATCCCACAGTTACACACATAAATAATAACCAGATATGCAAATAAAGGATGTGATGGGGTCATAAAGCTGCAGTGTAACAGTGTAACAAAGGGGAGTGAACATGTGATATGCATGATAATGAAATGCTGACTTAAGATAACAGCAAGGACAGAAAATATATTATGGGATGAATCCATAGAGTGCAGTTATTGCATATGAGCCTGTATATACAGGGAACTGATATGTGCAAGCTGTCAGCACAACTGGATTTCCATCTCTCCATGTATGCCCAAGAACAAAGGGACCTTACTACAAAAATGGACATGTTTATGCAAAGAAATGATAGGGGCACCAATAAGTAAGGGGATTATCAGCTATGAGCATGTAATAGACAAGCAAGTGTTGTACGGTTATGTAAATGCTGCATGGCAATCTTGTAACAAACAGCATACATAAGTAACCAATGATAACATTGAGTGGATGACATATCAGGAGTCCAGTTTTGCCATTGCTGATTTAGAAACATGTCTGACATATTAATACTGGGCATGCTGACATACAGTTACAGGGAGCAGTAACAGAACAGCAACTAAACAGCAGCAATGCAATAGAAAGTGTTGTAACAGAGGACTAATCACATTTTATGATGGCCTTGCTGCATGCCATACAGTAAAAAATGTTTTTGGAATCACATATCTGCAATTAATCTGTATGATATGACAGAAACATTCTGACGAAGACATGCAATACAGAGCATAATTATCTGGTGAGAAGGTAATTCATATGATCAAAGAATGACATAAAAACATTTGCATAATGTCCTTTTAGATTGCGGTGGTGGTGCTGCAGTAGCATTGTCACCTCACAGTAAGACGTTGTCCTGTTCGATTCTCAGCTAGAGCGTCTTCTATGTCGAGACATGTGTGAATAGGCATACCTTCGTTGAAGGTTGTGCATCAGGGCCGGCAACTCGGCACGTAAAAATCTACTGCCAATCATTAGCGGACCGGAGTTCTGCTGTGGCGTCTCCTAAACGGGAAAAGCCAAAAGACACAACAAGAACACATGCCTGAACAGATATCAGAGAGGTGCATAACAATCATTGGTGCCACACATATTGGTCACGTAAGGAAGAATACTCTCGAAGGATGTACAGCACTATCATAATATATAAGGTATACTGATAACATATCTGTTAGGAAAATGCCTGAAAAAGTTGGTCCTCTCAGTGTATGTAAGCTACTAAACCAATAGACCCACCGGAATAAATGGTGCTAGTTAACCAAAAGATACAAAAAACAAATATAAACCAGCAACAAGACATGACTGTAAGAATAAAAACTCAGAATTAATCCAATGCAACAAGGCAGGTAAGCGCTTTCACGCAATAAATGTGCTTCTTCAGACAAGTAATACAATCAGCTGCATTATATAATACATTCAACATATGTAATGAAACAAGACAACCAATAAAAAAAAAATTCTCAATAAATCATTCCCATTTATTTAAAGAGGCCTCTGGTTTTCAAAGACGGCTTAATAGAGGCCCTTTCATTAATGCCAGGAAACCTATATGCCTGCATAATAATGATCCATGATAGTTCCCTTTCCTCAGAAAATTCCTAAAATCACCACCCCGAGTATTAGGAGTCACCATCTCAATCACCCTAAATCCAAACATATGCTCCTGTCCACATTTGACATGAGGTTTAGCGAGGGCATTATGTACATCACATGTATTTATACATGGGAGGATGACATAATGGTTAAGGTGTGTACCTTAAAGACACAAGGTGCAGGGTTTGATTCTCACATGGGGTAACTGGCTAGGCTTCAAATGGCCCAAAAAAGGGCAGTTAGCCTAGTACTAACCTATAAACCTATAAACCTATAAACCTATAAATATGCTTTCTCATTCTTTCCAGCAAAGACCTACTGGTCTTGCCTATATAGAAACAGTCACATGCTCTAGCTAAATAAACTAAATTTCTGCTCCAACAGTAAGCAATAACCTTAAAGTAAAACCTCCTGTTTGAAACAGGGTGAACAAAATCTATACAAGCATCTATGAATGTGCAAAAATTAAATCTAGAGCAGTAGTGCATCGAGGGTCTACTAACTACATCTCCCTTATCATGTATGGAATTTTTATAACATGTGTCTCTTCAGAGACTTCTTAGTTTTAAAACTGAACCTAGTGTGCTCGCCCACAATGGAACGAATATCATGGTCTAGATGTAAAATAGACCAATTATTCTTAATAATTCCTATGATATCACTTACATCACTAGTATAATAGATAGACATAGGAAGTGTCTCCATTACAATGGACCCATTTTCGCTTTCATTAACTGAAGTTGCTCTATGTGTAAAATGGGGTCTACCCCTTCCTCTCCTATTTTCTTGTGTAAAGTAAACTGCATCAACTAACTCTTTCTTCTTATAACCTCTATCAAATAATTCCTGCTGAAAGCAATTAATGTCTTTTTTATACAACGTATCTTCATTGTTCACCCTGGGCAAATGCATACATTGTCCTTTAGCAACATTTTTAAAAACATGACCAGTATGCATACTGTTGCATTGTAACAGTGTGTTCTTTCTGCAACTTTTCCTATACAAAGTGGTGGTTAAATAACCCAAAGAATTAACAAAAACCTTTACATCCAGAAAATCCATTTCTTTCACTGAAATTCTATGAGTAAATGTCAAGAATGACACAGTATTGTTCAGATGGAATAAAAACTCAAGCAACTGTGCATTCATTCCCCTCCAAACCAAAAAAAGGACGTCTATAAACCTTCTGTAAAATATTATATACGGTGAGAACACAGAATCAAAAACATACTTCTCCTCTCATGCAGCCATAACAATGTTGGCGTAGCTACTGGCACAACTACTGCACATAGCTACACCGACCTTCTATAAAAACAGACGCTCATTAAACATAAAAATATTATTTTCTAAAACAATCTCTAGAAAAAGACATATCAAATCAATAATTATCATATCATAATTACTTTTGGAAGTCAAAAATTCCTTCAACATGCTGATACCATCATCATGCGGAATGCATATAAAAAGAGATACAACATCCAAACTGAGAATACCTTCCATCAAAATTCAAACCATTCATAGCCTCATAAAGGTCGCCCAAGAACTGCTTAGTGTCCCTCAATGCTTGCATCTATGAAAATAGAAGCTGGCTCCGTAATCCAGCCTCTACCAGACAGTATTGGTCTGAAAGGAGGTTTCTCCACACACTTATGTATCTTTGGCAGTCCTTGAAACACCAGGACTACAGAGTGTTCCACCATTAAATAGTCAAACAACTCCTTAGATATTAATCCACTGTATAAACAGTCACTCAGGCTTGAATTAACTTTATCATGTAATAAAGTGACATCATCAAAATTGACTTCACTATTTACATCATCACCTAATATTTCCATAATACTATCATCATAAAATTCAGTATCCATCACAACGATGGATCCTCCTTTATCTGCATACTTTATAGTTAACTCTGCATCTCTTTGCAGCTCTAATAGCACCTGTCGTGGACTACTGTTTAAATTACAAAATGTCTTTCTTAACTTTCCATCATTGTACGCAGCCATTAGATCAATTTCGTATTTTTTAGAAAACGTTTCCAATACAGGATTTAATAAAGGTTAAAAAACACTGGGTATACAGAATGAAGCACCCTCAGTTGTGTCATTAGTACCTACATACAAAGTTTTAAACATAACAATTTTTCAAATTTTTTAATGTCTATTATGGAAATATTATATTGATGGAAGATGACAGAGCACAGACTCTGAAAACCATATGGAGGGACCATGTGGTTTGGTAATTTATAATATTTCCAAGAAAGAGTTGACTTTAGTGCAATTGTCTTTACTGGAGCATGGTTTATCATTTATTCCAGCTCAGGGCTCTTGCCCGAGTAATACCATAATAGACATTAAAAAATGTGTAAGAAATGTTATGTTTAAAACTTTGTATGTAGGTACTATTTATTTATTTTTTGTTTTATATTTGTTGACCTGGTTTGTCTGACTGGGCTACAAATGCCCATTTTCAGCAGAGGCCCGAGGTGAAAAGCTCCAACAGAAAATAGAAATTTTACATATTAAATACTAATAGAAATACATTCATCAGTACCACAGATTACTGCATTACACTGCCACACTTACATTCAGTACCGCACATTATTGCATTACAGTGTCATACATTAAACTGTGGCAAGTGAAATACATAGAAATACATTCATCAGAGGGATACATTCATAATTACATATTATATACATAATATTGCAATAGTTACATAGCTGAAATATTTTACTAGTTATGTTTGCACAGTGATGTACCAAGAGGAGAAGATAAAGTAGTAAGTTTGTTTATTGAAGGGAAGGAATAGAGAAGAGAAATAGAAGGTTATAGGGGAGTGTTTACGGGGGATAATTACATTGACAAGTCCATTTTTCATGAAGGTATTTTTTGTAGCAGTTTTGAATTGATTGGGATGTTCAAGGGATCTTATATCTAGTGGTAGGCTATTCCAGGCCTTGGAAGAGTTAAAGCTATAGACTAGGCAACCCATTTGGGCCTTGGTTTGTAGATTTTTAGTAGGCCTTGTTCCGAACTGCGGAGTAATCTAGTGGGTAGGTAATGACAGATTAGAGATGAGATAGGTGGACAGAAAGAGAATTTGTAGAGAATGGAATGAATAATGAGAAACTGATTATACTGAAGCAGGTTAGGTAATTCTAGCCAATTTAGTTCTTTTAGTGATAGACAGTGATGGGATTTGTAAGAATTTTGGGTAGCAAATCTGGCAATCCTGTTATAAGTTGTTTCTAACTTGTTTGGTAGTCCAGTGTTGAGGCTGGTGAGAATTTGGGAGCTATAAAGTAAAGTGGGTAAGGGGTAGGCATTTGAAAGGGTTAGTTTTGCTGTTTTCATAAGATATTGTTTGTTTCTATAGAGAAGACCTAGCTTGAGATGTGTTTTACGGATACAATTATTGACGTGTAAATCAAAGGTTAGTCTATCATCAATAGTAACACCTAACAGTTTTGTACTGGTGTCCACCTGTATTTGAGTATTATTTTGTGACAGTATGGAGAAGGAAGACTTTATGTGGTTAAGGTTTTTAGGGAGAAAGAGTAGTAATTTGATTTTCTTTGGATTAAGGAAATGTTGGTTTTCAGATAGCCAGTTTTCTAGAGTTAAAAGCGGATTATATGTCTGATTTTAGTTGAGTAACACAACTGAGGGTGCTTCATTCAGGAGACCCAGTGCTTTTCAACTTTTATTAAATCCTGTATTGGAAATGTTTTCTAAAAAATGTGAAATTGATCTAATAGCTGCGTACAATGATGGAAAGTTGAGAAAGACGTTTTGTAATTTAAACAATAGTCAATGACAGGCGCTATTAGAGCTGAAAAGAGATGCAGAGTTAACTATAAAGTTTGCAGATAAAGGAGGATCCATCGTTGTGATGGATACTGAATTTTATGATGATAGTATTATGGAAATGTTAGGTGATGACGTAAATAGTGAAGTCAATTTTGATGATGTCACTTTATTACATGATAGAGTTAATTCAAGCCTGAGTGACTGTTTATACAGTGGATTAATATGTTTGACTATTTAATGGTGGAACACCCTGTAGTCCCGGTGTTTCAAGGACTGCCAAAGATACATAAGTGTGTGGAGAAGCCTCCTTTCAGACTCATAGTGTCTGGTAGAGTCTGGATTATGGAGCCAGCTTCTATTTTCATAGAGAAAAAGTTAAGACCTGTTCTCAATTCACAGATAGAAGCATCGAGGGACACTCAGAAGTTTTTGGGCGACCTCTATGAGGCTATGAATGGTTTGAATTTTGATGGGAGGTATTCTTTAGTCAGTTTGGATGTTGTATCTCTTTGCATTCTGCATGATGATGGTATCAGCATGTTAAAGGAATTTTTGACATCCAAAAGTGATTATGATATGATAACTATTGATTTGATATGTCTTTTTCTAGAGATTGTTTTAGAAAATAATATTTTTATGTTTAATGAATGTTTATTTTTACAGAAGTTTGGCATAGCTATGGGCACTAGTTGTGCTAGTAACTACACCAGCATTGTTATGGTTGCATGGGAGAAGTATGTTTTTGATTCTGTGTTCTCACCATATATAATATTTTACAGAAGGTTTGTAGATTACCTTTTTTTGTTTTGGAGGTGAATGAATGCACAGTTGCTTGAGTTTTTATTCCATCTGAACAATACATTGTCATTCTTGTCTACTCATAGAATTTCAATGAAAGAAATTGATTTTCTGGATGTAAAGGTTTTTGTTAATTCTTTGGGTTATTTAACCACCACTTTGTATAGGAAAAGTTGCAGAAAGAGCACACTGTTACAACGCAACAGTATGCATGCTGGACATGTTTTTAAAAATGTTGCTAAAGGACAATATATGCATTTGTCCAGGTTGAACAACGAAGATACTTTGTATGAAAAAGTCAATTGCTTTCAGCAGGAATTATTTGATAGAGGTTATAAGAAGAAAGAGGTAGTTGATGCGGTTCACTTTACACAAGAAAATAGGAGAGGAAGGGGTAGACTCTATTTTATACATAGAGCGACTTCAGTTAATGAAAGCAAAACTGGGTCCACTGTAACGGAGACACTTACTATGTCTCTCTATTATGCTAGTAATGTAAGTGATATCATAGGAATTATTAAGAATAATTTGTCTATTTTACATCTAGACCATGATATTTGTTCCGTTGTGGGCGAGCACCCTAGGCTCAGTTTTAAAAACAAGAAGTCTCTGAAGAAACACTTATGTTATAAAAATTCCATACATGATAAGGGGGATGTAGTGAGTAGACCCTCGATGTACTGCTGCTCTAGATGTAATTTTTGCACATTCATAGATGCTTGTATAGGTTTTGTTCACCCTGTTACAAACAGGAGGTTTTACTTTAAGGTTACTGCTGACTGTCGGAGCAGACATTTAGTTTATTTAGCCAAATGTAGACCATGTGACTGTTTTTATATAGGCATGACTAATAGTTATTTGCTGGAAAGAATGAGAGAGCATATTTATAGTATAAATAAATGCAATGTACATAATGCCCTCGCTAAACATCATGTCGAATGTGGACAGGAGCATATGTTTGGATTTAGGGTGATTGATATGGTGACTCCTAATACTCAGGGTGGTGATTTTAGGAATTTTACTGAGGAAAGGGAACTATCATGGATCATTATTATGCAGGCAGATAGGTTTCCTGGCATTAATGAGAGGGCCTCTATTAAAGCGGGTTTGAAAGCCATAGGCCTCTTTAAATAAATGGGAATATTTTATTGATTTATTAAGAATGTTTTTTTTTATTGGTTGTCTTGTTTCATAATGCAGCTGATTTTATTACTTGTCTGAAGAAGCACATTTATTGTGTGAAAACACTTACCTACCTTGTTGCATTGCACTAAATCGGTTTTTATGCTTAAAGTCATATCTTGTTGCTGGTTTAAATTTGTTTTTTTGTATGTAAGCTACTGTTGAATGACACACTTGTCTGACAGACAGATGTTACCAGATTCAAAACTCTGCCTGTTCTACAAGGCTCGCATCAGACCCCTATATGGACAGCATGTTCGACATCAGATAATAATGGAGGCTGTCACAAATACTGACTTGAATGTGTGTTCCAACACAGGAGGTATAGATGTAATATGATGAATATGATTTTGTCAAAATGCCAGAAAGGAGCTGTGCATGTTACTGTCCACCTAACACTGAGCATTACTATATGACCACTTCTTTGACAAGGAAGCTGTTTCCATTACATAGGACACACACTATCCCAGAAGTGGACACCAGTCTAGCTGTGTAGGTGTGGTATAAAAGACAATACTCAATGCATATGCCACAGGAGCATTCGCAGCACAACACGCCTGGAATAAACACTTTAATGCCATGCAATCACACCTTGTGATCACACGTTTTATTTTTATTTATTTTTATTTTACATTTGTTGACCGGGCTAGTCTAGCTGGAGTAAAATCCATTTTCAGTAGAGGCCCGGGGAGAAAAGCTCCACACAAATGCATACAAAGAAATATTGAAAACACAATTTGTAAAAAAAAAAAAAAAAACATAAATGTAAAAAATATGGTTAAACAATAGCATAAAAATTACAAAATTTAGAATAAAATAAAGGAACACAAATATACCTAGTGATTTTATAAGAAAGTGAATCAAGGATAAGAGGATAAATGAGAGATATGCAATAATTAAGAACAGGTTAGAGTAAAAGGGACAAAGGAAATAAAGAAGATTAAGGATCATTGACAGTAAGGAAAGAGTGGAGCAAAAAGTAAGGAACAAGGTAGCAAAGTGGAAAGAGTTAAAACTAAGGCAGAGCAGATAACAGAAGCAACCATATAGAGCAAGAAGTGGTGTTATAGTTTACATTATATGAGCAGGTAGGCAGAAAAGTAGGAGGAAAGTAAAGTTAAGGGAAGAAAGGAGTAAAGGCAAGTAGTTAGTCAGGTATAGTACAGGAACAAAGCCAGTGATTTTGGAAGTAGAGTTTGATATTTTGTTTAAAAAGAGGCAGTGATGTGATCATAGTTAAATTGCTAGGTAATAGATTCCATCTTTTACCTACAGTATTAGTGAAGAGAGAGTCGCCGGCTGTATTATTGGATTTTATTGAACTGGCCAAGAGTTTACAAGATGAGCGAAGAGAGTTAAGATTGTTATAAGGGATTAAGAGTTGAGAGAGTATAGGGGTTTTGTTTGGTTGGTACAGTATTTTATGGGCAATAATAAGTTGAGAGATTACCAGATAGTTTTGGAATTCAAGCCAACCTAGTTGTTTCAGGTTAAGACAGTGATGGGTTCTGAAGGGGTTACCAGTAGTGAAGCGGGCAATGTTGTTATAGCAGGTTTCCAGTTTGTTAAGGTTGGCCTTTTTGAGGTTGGTAAAAATAGGTGAAGCATATAGGAGAGTGGATATGAGATGAGAGAGAGCAATCTTGGTTCCAGCAGGTGGGGTGAGAAATGGCTTAATTCGATATAGAGACCCTAATTTTCTGTTGACTAATTTGATGGTATTGTTAATATGTTGATCGAAAGATAGATTATTGTCTATGGTAATTCCTAAAAGTTTTGTTGTTGAGTCAGGTGAGATGACAGTGGCATTGTCTGAAGAGATGGTGAAGTTTAAAGGGGGGGGGGGTCCGGGTAGTGGGGGTGAAGAGGAGAAGTTTAGTTTTTTTGGCATTGAGTAGTAGAAACCGACTGGAGAACCAAGATTCTACAGTATTAAAGATTTTTTGCGTAAGTGAGTTAATTTCTATTGTGGATGATGCTGAGCAGACAATGGTCGAGTCATCTGCATATTGAATGCAGGTAGCTTGAGGGATTATTGCATGAAGATCATTAATGAAAAGGGAGAAGAGAAGAGGGCCAAGGATGGAGCCCTGAGGAACTCCGATGGAGACAGGCAATAATGAAGAGATGTGGTTTTCCCAAAGCACTGCTTGTTTTCTGTTACTTAGATAGGATGTAAACCATTTGATGGCTAGATTATTAAAAGAGAGGGATTCAAGAATATTAATTAACAAAGAGTGGTTAACCATGTCGAATGCTTTAGAGAGATCAATAAAGAGGGCAGAGGAGAGAAGGTTATTATTGCGGTTCCTGTTGATAGTATCTACAAAGGAAAGCAAAGCAGTGGTTGTACTGTGATGTGGTCTAAAGCCATGTTGACAGTTTGCTATTATATTATGATGAGAGAGATATTGAACAAGTTGAAGGTGAATACATTTCTCCATAATTTTTACCAAAGGTGAGAGTAGAGCAATTGATCTGTAGTTTGAGTAGTCAGTAGCGTTTCCGCCTTTATGAAGTGGGATAATATGTGAGACTTTCCAGATATCTGGGATGGTTCCTTCTTTGATTGTCCTATTTATGAGTATGGATATAGGGTAAGCGACTACTTTGGCAGCTTTTTGAAGAAAAAGAGAAGGGAGCTTATCAGCAGAGGGGGTACATGGTTTTAGTTTATGAATGAGTCTGTATATGAAAGATGTAGAGATAGGTTGTGGAGAGAAATTATAGGAAGAGTCTGCTAGGTTACTAGGTGGGTAGAAGTTGTTGGTGTGTAGTTGCCTAACTAGAGATTGAATAGTTTCAGTAAAGAAAGAGTTAAAAGCATTAGCAGTTAGAAGGGGGGTTTCTGGGTTAGCATTGAGAGGAGAAGGAATTTTGGATGTTCCTGGGGAAAGGAGTCTATTGACTGAAGACCAGAAGAGTTTAGGATTGTTAAGATGAGTTTGTTGAAATTTACAGTAGAATTTTTTTTTGTCAGTTATTATAGCTTTTTTGGTCTGATTTCTAAGCTGGCGGAAGTGAAGAAGGTCTGGGTTGTTTCTATGACATCTCCATTTGGTCCAGACTTTATTTCTAGAGAGAATTAGTTTTTTCATTTCATTGGAGAGCCAAGGGGCTGTGTTTGATTTCATTCTGATGGTTCTTTCAGCAGCATGTTTGTCCAGAATGGATAGGAAGGTTGTATTAAAGTATAATACTGCATTTTCGAGAGGAAGAGATTTTAAGGGGTTCCAGTTGCACACACTGAGTTCAGTTTGAAATAGGTCAATATTAAAATGGTTGGTAGAACGAATTATACGTATATTAGGGAGGTTTAGACAATCAGTCTTCTCTCTTGTTATAAATGTTAAGGAGTGGTCACTGATATCATCAGGCATGGTTCCTACTTTATATGTATTTTTTACTTTGTAAGTATCCAGTCTAAGATGCTTTCTCTCTTACTGGACTTATTAGATCTAGTAATAGATGTGATGTGTTGGGTGAAACCATACAGGTTCATATGAGAAGAAGGATTTTCAGCATTAATATTCTTCCAGTCTATGTTAAAGTTGCCTAGTATTATGGTTTGTTGGGGGTAAGTGGTAGATACCCAACTCAGAAAGTCTTCTAAGATAGGTATATTGTTACCTGGTGGCAGGTATATGCAGATGATGTGAAGTGATTTTTTAGTGTTTAAATGCATTTTAGTAATGATGGCTTCTACTTTGCTATCCTGGGTTGGACTTGCAGGAAGGTTCATAGGTTCATAGGTTTATACTAGGCTATCTGCCCTAAGGCATTTATAAGCCTAGCCCAAAGTTTTGTGGCTTATGCCACCCCTTATGTTAAAAAATACTGTGCCCATTAGTTTGTTGTGCCTCTGTCCAGCCAGTGACACAGAGATGATTCCCGGGGTAAACCTACGATCTCCCATCCACCGGTCAAGATTTCTCTTGAACAGAGCCAGCGAGGTGCTCTGCCTCACATGGACCGGGATTTTATTCCACAGCATAGGGAGTCTCTGGGTGACAAATCTATCCCTCCAGCATGTCCTATTTATATCCGTGCTAAGGTTTAAGTCGCTTGCTCTAGTGGATCTGGTAGATTTGGATTTTTTGAGGTGGAGCATGTCCATTAATTCTAGGTTGGACATGGCCTTGTATGTCAGGCACAGGTCACCTCTGAGCAGGCGGTATGTGACTGAATAGAGCTGGAGTTTCTTCAGTCTGGCAGCATATGACAGATTTTGGAGTCCCTTTATCCTTTTGGTGAGGAACTTTTGGGGTCTCTCCAATTGCTGCAGGTGTCGGGTGAGATACATCCCGAATGGGGTATTGTACTCGATCATTGGTCTGATAAGTGAAGAGTACAGGGGAACAATGACCTCACTTGATCTGGATGTGAATCCCTTCATGATCAGGTGGGCAATGTAGAAGGTCTTTCTAACCACTTTAGCAATGTTAGTGTCAAAAGAAAGGCCACTGTCAACCTGGGTCCCCAGGTCCCTGATAACCTCTTCTGTGCTTAATGGATTGCCACCTATATGGTAGCTTGGGGTTACCTTGTTTTTCCCGAAGGGTATGACTATACATTTTTTGTCATTTAACTTCAGGCCATGGCTCTGGCACCAGCTATCAGTTTCCATGAGACCCCTCTGAAGGATATCTGTGTCCGATGTACTTTCCACTATGGCACCCAGTTTGCAGTCATCTGCAAACTTTGTCAGCCATAGTCCTCCTATGTTTGCCTGTACTTCTGAGAAGTAGATGCCGAACAAGAGGGGGCCAAGGACTGAGCCCTGTGGGACACCTCTTGTGACTGGCTTGGAGTCTGACATGGCGCCAGCAACTCTAACCCTGTGGGTTCTGTCCTTTAGCCAGTTTGCAACCCATCTTGTGACATATGGGTTTACATTTAAGCTGGTAAGTTTCTCTATAATACCCGAGTGGGTTATTGTGTCGAAAGCTTTTGCAAGGTCAAGGTAGGCTGTATGGACTGCCTTTCCCTCATCAATGGCTTTGGTGACTGTTTCGAAGAAGTCGACCAAGTTCAAAAGGCATGATCTGCCCTTGACAAAGCCAAACTGGGTCGGGTCCAATGTCTGCAAGTCCCCTATGTCTTTGTTTATGAGTTCCATTATGATCCTCTCCATAGCTTTGCAGACCAGGCTTGTTAAGCTTATGGGGCGGTAATTACCAGGGTCCATAGAGGCACCGCCTTTGTGGAGTGGGACCACAGTTGCCATACGCCACTCCTTGGGCACGTATCCTGTGGTAAGGTTAAGATTAAACAGCTGCCTTATATGCGGGTTTAGTTCCTCGTTGAGTTCGTGTAGCACACAACCAGGGACACCATCCAGTCCCATTGATGCTGTGTTTTTAGCTTTAGAGAGAGCAGCTTTCACCTGTGCATTTGAGATGTCTGGGTGGCTACACTCCGCTGGGATAGTTATCTCTCCTTTTGGGGGGGAGAGAGGGGTGAAGTTTGCACTGAACCTGTCTGCCAGTATGTTGGCAATGTCTGTGGGTTCAGTGATTTTTGTATCATTTTGGACTAATTCTGAGCATATCTGGGAGTTTCCAACCAGGTTTCTAACATAGCTGAAGAAGGCCTTATGATTGTCTTTTGAATCTATGGCAGTTTTTCTCTCAAAGTTGGCCTTGGATGATTTTATGAGTGCTCGTATTTTTTTACTAATAATGATCAAGGGTGTCTTCTCTTTTATGGATTTTGCTCTATCATGTAACAGCTTTCTCCTCTTATTGTAAAGTTTGTTTATGGCTGGGGTCCACCAGACTGGACGTTTGCCCTTGGTGGAAAGAGTCTTGGTTTTATTAGGGATTGCCTGATCCATGCAGTCCTGGAGGTGTTCGTAGAAGGCATTTGTAAGGGCTTCCGCAGCTTGGGTTGTGGTTTCCACTGGCTCGGGGGCCTTGAAGGATACCACACCAGTCTTGAGTAGTGTGAAGTTTGCTTTAGAGAAGTTCTTCACTGTGGTCTTTTTTGTTTGGGGTGGAAGGATAGAGATATTAAGTTGATTCTTATAAAGAATTGCTACTCCACCACCTTTACGTTTTGAACGGTTAAGCCTGACTATATTATAGCCTTGGGGAATAATCTCAGTATCTTTAGTGACTGGTTTTAGCCAGGTTTCAGAAAGGCATAGAATGTCAAATGAATGTGTTTGAAGGAGGGCATGCAGGTAGGGTACTTTATTGTTTATACTTTGAATGTTAAGATGTCCTATTAGGAAGGAATTATTGAGTTTAGGTTTAGACACTTGAGGAGTGGGGAATATAGGGCCAGGGTTGGGGTGGATGTCACCATCTTGTAAAGTAGGATTATCAGGTCTGGTTATTAAGTTACTCTTGGGAAGGGGTAGTAGTTTTGTTTTTTTATCTGAGGGTAAGACATAGTTGAGGTGGGAGAGCCTGTGGAATTTAGAGGGTAGGTAACTTGGGGTTGAGGTAATGTATGAGTATGAAGTAGTATCATTGCGTATTGTTGTAGTGTGTTTCTTTGGGTAAAAAGGCTGGATGTACAGTGGGTTTTCAAAGAAGGAAAGAAGGTAGGCTGAGATAAGGATGGTTAAGAGTAGGACTGAGAGTATAAGCAAAGTTGGCAAGTAAGTAGCCATTATTTGAAGAGAGTTGGGGTAGGAGTGGTAGTTAAGAAAAGGTATGTGTGGTAGATAAGAAAGGGGGTAGTGTACTTGTTAAAATAGTTGGTGGGGTAAAGAGAATATGAGAGGGGTATAAAAAAGGGAATGGAGAAGTAAAGAGAGAAGAGGTATATTTAATGAGTAGAGAAAGAAGGGAGGTTAGTGTTTAGAAAAGAGAGGTGGATAGGAAGACAAAGAGAAACACTACGAACAAAAAAACATTTTAACCCTGAACATTTTCAAGCTGATCTGAAACAAACGAATTGGTCCGCACTAAAATATCTCCCACTCAATGAAGCAGTAGAATACTTTAACTCTACGTTCTTATCAATTCTAAACCAACATGCCCCAACACCAACCATCAGAACTAAAACAAAAATAGCACCCTGGCTAACTAATAATACTAGGCATAAAATCATTCTTAGAAATAAATCTTGGTCTAAATGGCGAACCACTAAAAATCTAACTGACCGCCAAAACTTTAGAGAGCTTAGAAACAACACTAAAAGAGCTATCCTAACAGACAAAAAGAACTATTACCTCCAGCTACAGCATATCACTATTAAAGAACCTAAAAAATTCTGGGCCAGTATTAACAATCTTCTATCTCCAGGTCACTCCATTACACCTAATCCCCAGGACTCTAACCCAGATAACCCTACACAAACAGTGAATGACTTCAACTTGTTCTTCACAAATACTATCAAAACACTTGCTAGTCATCTATCTCCTGACACGTCTAAACTACTTCCACCTATATCAAATCCACCTCCTACCCTCCACTTACAACCTGTCTCTACCTCCTTCATCACATCACTGCTCCAAAAATTAAAACCTACCACTCCCTCTGCAGACAAACTGCCTGCAGAATTCCTGCAGGTAGGTGCCAAAGCCTTAAGCTACCCTATTTCCATCCTAATTAACAGATCTATAAAGGAATGAATCTTCCCCTCTATCTGGAAGATATCTCATATCATTCCACTACATAAAGAGGGAAGCTCTAATGAGTTTTCCAATTTTCGACCAATAGCTCTCCTCTCACCACTCGCAAAAATCATGGAAAAATGTATTCACAAACAAATACTAAATCACCTTCTTAACAACAACCTACTCTCTAACTGTCAGCATGGTTTCAGACCCTCACACAGTACCACTACAGCTTTACTCTCCTTCACTGACTCCATTAACACTAACCGTAACAACAACTACTCATCATCCTCAGTCTTCATCGACCTATCCAAAGCTTTTGATATGGTGAATCACAAACTTTTACTACATATCCTCAAATATCTTGCTCTTGACCATCTAGCCTTATCCTGGTTTGAATCTTACCTAGAAAATCGTCATCAGGCAGTACTTTGGAAAAAACTCACTTTCAAATCTTTTACCTATCTCCATAGGCGTACCCCAAGGCTCTATCCTAGGCCCTTTACTATTTTCAATTTTTATTAATGACCTTCAATCTGCTATTCCTTATGCTACCTGTATTCAATACGCAGACTATTCTAATATAATCTGTACTGCTAACTCTCTAACAGAACTCCAGTCACTTACTCAAAATGCTTTAAACACTGTAGAACAATGGTTCTCTGACCGCTGTCTACTCCTTAACCCCAAGAAAACCAAATTGTTACTTTTTTCACCTAATCGCAAATTGACTCCACCACACTTTACTCTTACGTCCTCTGACAGAACACTCATTTCTCCTGACTTGACCACAAAACTATTAGGAATAACTATTGATAATAACCTCAACTTCGACTCTCACATCAACAACACCATAAAATTAGTAAATAAAAAAATAGGATCCCTTTACAGAATCAAACCTTTCCTAACACCTACAGCAAGATCCATCATTGCTAAGTCTCACCTAATTTCTACTCTTCTCTATGCTTGTCCCATTTACACTAATCTTTCCAAAAACAACATGAAGAAACTAGAAACATCCTATCATAACATAGCTCGATTTGCTGTAGGATCTCCTTTCGAACTCATCACTGCCAGAACCTAAAAGAATTAGGCTGGTTTGAACTTCCTAACCAACTTGTTCTTCAACAAATCTTAATAGCTTATAAGATTCTATATCAGCCAACCAATACACCAATACTCTCTAGCCTTATTTCTCCATACAAAAACCTGAAACAACTTCGCTCTTCTAACAAACTCCTGATTAATATTAGCAAACCTAACAATCATGCAGGTGACTGTTTATTCTCCAACTCTGTTGGAAAAACATGGAATAAACTACCCTCTGATATCACTTCTTTAACCTCTTTCCAACTTTTTAAAAATCAACTAAAAATTCATCTCAATAAACACTGGCTTTGCTCCTGCACTAGTCCAGACTAATGCACACTCAAGAAAAAAAAAAAAAAAAAAAATTTCTTATCTTATTTATCTTTTTAAATCATCTGCATAAATTGCTATGTTTCTCGTGTAATATTTTTATGCCTTTTGTTAATTTGTACAACTTATGGAGCTTTTCTCCCCGGGCCTCTACTGAAAATGGACATATATCCAGTTGGACTAGCCCGGTCAACAAATGTAAAATAAAATAAAATAAAGTGAGAGGGGGTTAAGGGGTGTGTCAGGGGGTGGGATAAAAGAAGAGCGGGAAAGAGAAGGATAGGAAGGCAGTGTTAGGGGTGTGTCTATGGAGCTATAAGGTTAGGACCCCTGGGGGTGGGTGGGAATTGGGGGTAGGAGGAGAGCAGAGTGAGCCCTCAGGGCGAACGGAGCGGGTAGAAACCACAGAGGGTAAGAATAAGAAGGAGACAATCAGAGATGCAGGTAAGTAAGATAGGAGAGGTGAGTATGTAAGGAAGGGGTAAAATAGAAGGCAGAGTACACCAGTGAAAAACAATTCACTCAGTATAAGGCAAACAAGGGTGAGGGAAAGAAGGAACAAAATGGACAGGTTTAAGTAAGCAAAGCACAGTGCTGATAAAGAGGAGATAGGCAGGCAGTAGGGTATAGATAATGGTTAGGAAGGAAAGAGAGAGCAAGTACTAACTTTGCAGTGAGAAAAGGGCTAGTCTGAGCCAGAAGAAGCAGCTAAGTGGTAACAGAGAGAGGAGGGAGCCACCTGCAGGAAAGTGCTGTTAAAGGTGAGGGGGAAGGGGGAAAAGAAGTAAGACAGAGACAAGGTATAGGGAATTAGAGAAAGACTGTAAGAGCAAGAACAGCAGTGAGTACAAGCTGGGGATAGGGGAGACTAAGAAAGAGAGAATACTGGCAGCTGGAAGCTCAAGCACAGGTAAACTGAAAACTCTTTAGGAAAACCGTATAGGAGCCAGACAAGCCAACATTACTAAGCCCATAAACCTACTTTCTGTTCCTTTATTTCTCAACATAAAAATGGATATGGATAACTGAATACAGTGGTGTTTATGTAACATTAGTGCATTCATATATTGTTGCTCCTTTCAGGAATTGAACAGCATGCAATGCAACTCTACTGATTAATGGCATCTGGATGAACTACAAGCACCACAGTGAAAGTCTTACAATTAGTTTGACAGTCCACCTATGCTTACTTATTCCATCATATGTATGTGTTATAAATAATCTCTGAGATGAAAGTGATAGTGGAGGACTCTCTCCCTGCAAATGGACACACATTAACTGTGGTACATGTTATTCATGCATTACAGTATAAGGCACAACAATGTTAACAGGTACTGAAAGTGAATGTTGAACACATGAGCATTTGACAGCAGACAATATATAATTTTACAGGAAGAATGCACCATGATAGAAATGCCAGCGCGATTGTAACTCGTGGTTATGTGAAGACATTACATCATGTTCTTTCTGCAAGGGATACAAATGCCTGTAATTGCTGTAGTATGTAAACAACAGACATCATGTTGTCTCTTTCCCTTGTGCTGAATAAAAGCATTGCTATGTCACAAATTGTCCTTTTAATAAGAGGGATCAACATCTATAAGTGTACAAAGTCAATGTGCTTGACAGTGTTAGTGACATGTACAGTCAGAATAACACTGAGACAACATAGTCTGAGCAGTAATGTGTACAGTCAGAATAACACTGAGACAACATAGTCTGAGCAGTAATGAATGGATTTCAAATAACTACCAAAGATCACAAGCTAAACATAAATGCCTGAATTATAAGCACCACACAACCATGTTGAGGTACAAATGAGACAGTGAACAGTCAAATGGATGACATCACCACTTTTTATTATCTGGATGTTCATGCAAAAAAAGTATCCAAGATGCACAATAACACTGTACAGCTACACATCATTGATGCATTTGTAGAACAGTATACATAGAATGAGGGTGAAAGACACACTCAAGCCTGGACTCCAACATCTGACATAGGAAGTTACACAATGTACAAAGCATACTATCAGAGTCATGCAACACAGGAGAGTGTACCCTCCAAATGTGACATACTACATGTATGCTAGCAGTATGTAATCATTGTGTGGAAAAAAGTTATTTTCCCTGTGAATGCTGGGATTTGCTAGTCTCACAATTTGCTACTGTAATTCAATCTCATAATTAGAATAATACATAAAGGTGGTTGTGAGATGGCCAACTATATATGACAGTAATGATTGTCACACTGTTGAAGGAGTAATGAAATTAAACCCCCACCTATGACTTACACAATTTGTACAGCGCATTATCAGCAGCCAGTACCACAGGGGAATAATGACAACTGATACATACAGCATCAGTGAAAGGATGACATCAGCAGTGTATTGCCAAGGAAATGTATCTGGTAACATTATTTTTACAGACTATCGGGGCTTGTAAAGGTTGCCACTATAAATGTGTGTAAAACAGTCATAACTCAATTGGCAATCATACTTGCAGAACTAAAGCACTGTTGTATTTGAACATCCTGCATATCTTGTTACACATTCTAGAGTATAGTCTAAGACATATAGATACCAAAGGAGAAGTCTATTCAAATACCTTCAGTTCACTTGCAAAATAATGACCTCATCAGTGTTTTGAACTAGGAGTTTAGGCAGACAATATAATGTAATTGTGTGCCCCTATCAATGCCACAGAAAACACCTGCCATTTGAAGAATGGAAGCATTTCCTCCTCCCCACTTAAATAATGTTTGTATCACTCTCCCTCTAAAAACATTAAATGGCTATCTATCAACCCATAACATGGTTATTTGAAGTATTAATTTCAAATTTGTGGACATAGTATTGCCAAAAAAAAGCAAAGTTTTCTTTACATAATGCATGGAAAATTGCAATCATTACATTACAAACAGTGTGTATAGCTACACCCCTATGTAGCGATGAAGTTGTGGATGCGAAAGGTGGGCTTAGGGAATTGCACGGTCACCTATGAGTTTAAAACCCTCATCCACAGTACAGGTTTATTGAGCACATGTTCACCTAACTATAAACAACCACACACACACACACACACACACACACACACACACACACACACACACACACACACACACACACACACACACACACACACAAACACACACACAAATGTCTAACATATTGGGTACTGAACCTCCTACTTATCTAATTACACAATTTAGATAGCACTGTACTAATCACAAGCACCACAGGAGATGTCCTACTGTTCATGGTTAAGAGTGCACATTTGTCAGGATGGCCTTCACAGCGTGTTCCATACAGGATGCTTTTGTGAAAGTTGGTATAATAGGGCTGTGTGCACATTTAACTGCACCCTCTTTAGGGTAAATGGAGATAGAAACAAGTATTAGACACACATACAAATCTTCCATGGTAGGTATTGAACATCCTACCTATCTAGATTACACAATCTAGAGAGCACTGCAGCAATCACAAGCACCACTGGAGAAGTCTGACTTTTAGGGTGTCAGGGTGAAATTTTGTCAGGATGACAATGTAAGGTATTGCCAGATTTACCAGGAGAAATGGAACAGTGCATGTTTGACATATGCCAGCATGGCTGGCTGAAGTTTTGTAAATAATCGTATGTCATTTGACTGTCACATTGATTTGTACAGATGCTGGTATAAAAAATGTATTTTTTAAAAGTTGATTATGTTGAAAATGCTGCAACAGAATCTTAGAGTTCTGAATGTGAATTGTGCCAGAGTCATGTGACTGGATGTAAGGTCATTCTATAAGCAGCTGAAGGACGGAACTCTGGCAGCAGCAGTTTGTTGTTTGTTTCTTTTTTCTTTTCTTTTTTTTTTTTGGAACCTTATATAAAAGTTCTTTGTCAGTTTTCACAATTCAGTTGTTAGTTGTTCAGCCATTTCAGTTAGAGTGTAGTATCTATTATCGCCTTGTGGAAGTCAGCATCTCAGCAGTACATCTTGCTTTGCTGTACTAAGTGAGTTGTCAGCTTTTCCCATGTGTGTGTGTGTGTGTGTGTGTGTGTGTGTGTGTGTGTGTGTGTGTGTGTGTGTGTGTGCGTGTGTAAAAAATCAGATATTCAAGTGTGTGTGCGTCAGATATTTGGAAGTGGGACACAGTGCTCCATGGTGTGTCTTGTCTGGGATCTGGAATGACAGAGAGTCCAGTCCCAGTGAAGTGTGTTTCCTGTGTGCTCTTGGTGGAAAGTGTGTTTGATGCAGAGAGATGCATTTGAAATACTGTGTAAATCCATTCCTGTTTTAGTGACTGTCTCTCATTGGTGTCAGTGGTGAGGATTGGGACCCCTTGATTACTGGTGCAGGGTAAAGAGGGCCATCACAGACCTCATCAGAGTATTTCAGAGAGGATGTTTCTGTAAAAAATGGGATAAGAAAGCCATGTGAACAGTTAAATGTATCATTCTCAGGAGAAGTGGATACACAAAGTCTCACACACACACACACACACACACACACACACACACACACACACACACACACACACACACACACACACACACACACACACACACACACACACACACACACACACACACACACACACACACACACACACACACACACACATGTCTTCCATGTTTGGTCCTGAACCTCCTATTTGTGTAGGGTACATAATCTAGAAAATAATGTATTATTTGCAAGTACCACAACAGAAGTCTGACTCTTAAGGGAAGAGATTGCACTTTTGTCTGGATGATCACATCAGTGCATTTCATAGAGAGTGTTTCTGTAAAAATGGATAGGATGTTTCAATTGTATTTATTACTGCTTGGTAGTAACTTGATTAAAGTGTAGCTATCATTCTAAGTCTTTTGGATTAAGCACTTGGGCTTCAGACCAGTTGTTTTACATTAGGAAGGTTTGTGGCCTGCACTGTGGTGGCAGGACAGGTAGCTTACATCCTTCTAAGTTGGGAACCGCTGATTGAGGGCTCAGTGTCTGTTATTCTAAAAGTGTATTAGTTCTGGTTTAAGCACTTGGGCTTCAGGCCAGTTATTTTACATTAAGAAGGTTCGTGGTCTGCACTCTTGTGGGAGGATAGGCTGGACTCTGCCCTTCTGAGCTGGGAATTTCTGGTTAAAGGCTTATAGTGCCTGCATATTTGAACTGTTTCTTACTGAAATTGGTACACCTTGCTTGCTGTAGCATAGACTAGATCTAGGCCTGCTGAATCTAGCTTTGTTTGTATGCTTGTTGTTTGTTTGCTTATTTCCCTGAAAAGCTAATTCCAACTAAAATGCGTCTTTTCAGTGCTTCTGTGGATCCCTAGTGATATCTGCATTGCTTACTGTACTTATTTCCTTGTTTCACTTGAAAGAAAGTTACTGTTTGTCATTTTTGCATTTAAGTTACCTGTAACACATTGCATTTAAGTTACCTGGCACTTGCTCACTAAAGCAATTATATAACTCAGTACTAACAAATTAAAAGCACTACACCCTCACAAACTCCCCTTGAGTACCTTGTTCCCCATTGGCCCTTTTTTCAATTATAAAGGAATTCGCAATACTATTCTAGCATGTCCAAAGGTCAGTTGTCAATCTCCTCTCCGGTCCAGCTGGTGAATCTGGGAATCTTGAGGCAATGTTACAACTGCCTCATGTACACAGACAACCCTCTCCTCCTCCCAACAAATTCCAACACATGTGAGAGATGCAACCATATAGCCAAACTGGAGGCTAAACTCTCTCAACTCAGTACTGGCATAACCAGTCAGGAGGAGAAGGAAACCACACTCACTACAATTCCAGTCTCACATAGACCTACCATGACAGCAAACCAAACACATAAACACACAAAAGCATACTCAGAGGCTCTAAATAAAAATCTGCCTAAGCAGCAGATACCTCCAAAGCAGACACCCAAGCAACCGCTACCCCAAAACAAAACACTTGCAACACATAGCTCACAAAGCCAGTGTGCCAAACAGTCACAGCCCTTAAGGCTAAACAACACACCTGATACACTTGTAATAGGTGACTCTATCGTCAGGCACACTGACGTCCCGCTCACCAGGCTGAACAAGGAGAAGGTCAAGGTGAGCTGCCTGTCAGGCTCTAGGATCCGCCACATAACACAAGCACTCGGGTCACTCCAAGGCAAGTACAAATATGACTCAGTCATTGTCCATGCTGGTGTGAATGACCTGAGACATACCTCCCTGGACTACATGAAAAAAGTCATAGAGGAGCTCTCTGAGCATGTAGCCCAGACTGGTATGACCCTGACCTTGAGTAGCATCTTACCCTCACCAAGTATGATGCCACAATATGAAGACAAGATGATCAATTTCAACAATTGGCTTAACTATTGGTGTCACTCAAAGGGGATCCAATGCCTGTCAGCCTGGGATGACATGCTCAACAAGCCACGATGCTTCGCTAGGGATGGCTTGCACCTGTCACCCCTGGGCTTTCGGATATTGGCAAAGGCTCTTGCTACCCCCATAGTGCCTTTTTTAGGCAAGGCTCAAAAGACAAACCCACCTCCATAGGTATCACAAGGGATAAGAAACTAAGAGCAATGCTACTCAACACCAGAAGTCTAAACCTCAAGATGCACAGACTCAAAACTCTCCTTAGCATGGAGAACATCGATATCTGTGCAGTAACAGAAACCTGGTTCAAGGCTCCTGAGAGCACCCCAGCACTACCAGGTTATACCTCATACCATGCTTTTCGGCCCCAAAACTAGGACTGAACCACAAAAGGAGAGGGAGTATCAATATTCGTCAAAGATACCCACACCTCCAGGTTGGTGGCACAGCACGAAGCATCAGAGGCTATCCATGTGCAACTAACAGTGGGTAAAACTGCCTTCCAGTTTATAGCCTGCTACAGACCACCCTCCCAAACCCAGGAACCCCACTTGGCCTTCCTGAGAACACTGGAAAATATGAAGGTCTCTCCAAACACCATTATATTGGGTGACTTCAACTACCCAAACATAGACTGGGAGCATTACTCTAGCTCCAACACCCTAGCCCAAATGTTCCTAGAATTTATAAACTTAAATGCTATGGAACAACTTGTTACCACTCCCACAAGAGGGGAAAACATACTGGACCTGATCATCACCAACATGGGGACTTTATGCTCCAGACCAGAAGTATATCCCTCACTGGTAAGATCACACCATAAATTAATCTCACTGGATATTCACATCCTGACCCCACTCCCTGCCCAGAAAACCACAGTGAAAAACTTCTCTAAAGCAAATTTCACACTCTTCAAAACCAAGGTGGAATCCTTCAAAGCCCCCGGTCCTGTGGAAAATACGGCCCTGACTGCAGAATCCTTTATAAACACATTCTATTAACACCTTCAGGAATACATGGATCATGCAATCCCAAATAAACCAAGACCCAATCCTCCAAAGGCAGATGTCCTGTCTGGTGGACCCCAGCCATAAACAAACTATACAATAGAAGGAGGAAGCTACTACATGATAGAGCAAAATCCCAAAAAGGGAAGGCATCTCTGATCAGTATAAGCAAAAAACTACGGGCACTCATAAAATCGTCTAAGGCCAGCTTTGAGAGAAAAATTGCACAGGACACTAAGGATAATCACAAGGCTTTCTTTAGTTATGTTAGGAACCTGGGTGGGAATTCCCGGATATGCTCAGAATTAGTCCAAAATGACAACAAATACACCGAACCCACAGACATTGCCAACATCCTAGCTGACAGGTTCAGCGCAAACTCCCCCCACCCCACCAAAAGGGCAAATATCCATCCCAGCAGAGTGCTGCCCCCCCTGACATTTCAGATGCTCAGGTAAGCCGCCCTCTCCAAAGCAAAAAACACCGCATCAATGGGACCAGACGGTGTCCCGGGCTGCGTCCTACATGAACTCCAAGAAGAGCTAAACCCAAACATAAAACTACTGTTCAATCTCAGCCTTACTACAGGATATGTACCCAAAGAGTTGCGTACAGCAACAGTGGTCCCTCTCCACAAAGGTGGTGCCTCAACGGATCCTGGAAACTATTGACCCATAAGCCTGACTAGCTTGGTCTGCAAAGCTATGGAAAGGATCATCATGGACCTCATAAATAAAGATATTGGTGACCTACAGACACTGGATCCTACCCAGTTCGGCTTTGTTAAGGGCAGATCCTGCCTCTTAAACCTGGTCAATTTCTTTGAAACAGTCACCAAGGCCATTGATGAGGGGAAGGTGGTCCACACAAGCCTACCTGGACCTCGCAAAATCCTTCGATACAATACCCCACTCGGGCATTATAGATAAGCTCACCAGCTTAAATATAAACCCCTATGTCACTAGATGGGTTGCAAACTGGCTCAAGGACAGAACCCACATGGTTAGAATTGCTGGAGCCATGTCAGACTCAAACCAGTTACAAGTGGCGTCCCACAAGGCTCAGTCCTGGGACCTCTCTTGTTCGTTATTTGTTTCTAGGAGGTACAGGCCAACACGGAAGGACTGTGGCTGAACAAGTTCACAGATGACTGCAAGCTGGGCACCATAATTGACTCTCCGGCCGACACAAGCATCCTCCAAAAGGGCCTCATAGAAACAGACAACTGGTGCCAGAGCCATGGCCTCAAGCTATACGCCAAAAAGTGTATAGTCATCCCCTTTGGCAAAAACAAAATGCCCACAAATTACCACATAGGTGGTAATCCATTAAGTATAGAAGAGGTAATTAGGGACCTGGGGACCCAAGTTGATAGCAATCTCTCATTTGGCAACCACGTGGCCAAAGTGTTTAGAAAAACATTTTATATAGCCCACCTAATCATGAAGGGATTCACATCTAGATCAGGGGAGGTCATCGTGCCTCTTTACTCATCCCTCATCAGGCCCATAATTGAGTACAATGCCCCTTTTGGGATGTACCTTGCCAGACACCTGCAGCAACTGGAAAGACCCCAAAAATACCACACAAAGAGGATCAAAGGGCTCAAACAGATGCCATATGCTGCCCGGTTAAAGAAACTCCAGCTCTACTCAGTGGCATACCACCTGCTCAGAGGCGATCTGTGCCTGACATATAAAGCCATGTCCAACCCGGAATTAATGGACATGCTGCACCTCAGAAAATCCAAATCCCATCGAGCTACGTGCTCGAGAGACTTGAACCTCAGCACTGAAATAAATAGGACATGCTGGAAGGACAGATTCATAACCCAGAGGCTCCCTTCACTCTGGAATAAAATCCCAGTCCAGGTTAGGCAGAGTCCCTCATTGACTCTCTGAAAGAGGAATCTTGATGAGTGGATGGGAGATCGTAAGTTTACCCCGGGTATCACTTCTGTGTCACTGTTAGACAGAGGCACAGTATACTAACCTCAAAAAAGGGCATAGCAAAATTAATTTAAAATGGGTGGCGAAAGCCAAACACACTCTGGCTAGGCTTATAAATGCCCTAGGGCAGATAGCCTAGTATGAACCTATGAACCTATGAACCTATGAGAGCTGTGAGAATAGTTAATGTATTATTCTCAGAAGAAATGGATATGTTTCCCTAAAAATATAATAGGGCAGCTGTGATAACTGTCAGTGCAATATTCTCAGGTGAAGTGGATACACCACCAAGTGATACATGCACTCACGCATACACACCCACACTCACACACACAAGTCTTCTATGTTGGGGTATTGTACCTCCTACCTCTTAGGTTACACAATCTAGAGAGCTGTATTACTTGCAAGTGCCACTGGAGAATACTGACTCTTAAGGGGAGAGATTGCACTTTTGTTAGATGACTTCATCAGTGTGTTTCAGAGAGGATGTTTCTGTAAAGATTGGGATAAGGAAGCTGTGAGAACAGTTAAATATATTATTCCTCAGGGGAAGTGGATACAACAGAAAGTGATACATACAATCTCACATATATAGACACACAGACACATAGAACAACAGACACATACACACACATAGACACACACACACACACACACACACACACACACACACACACACACACACACACACACACACACACACACACACACACACACACACACACACACACACACACACACACACACACACACACACACACACACACACACATATGTATGCAAGTCTCCCATGTCGGGTATTGAATCTCCTACCTATCTAGGTTACACAATCTAGAAAGCAATGTACTAGTTGCAAGCATCACAGGAGAAAATGGCCAATATCTATATGAAATTGGACACTGGAATATTTGTACAAAGTAATGCTTTGAAGAGATGGCACCGTGCATCACGGGTCGTGCAACAAATGCATGTGTGCATACGACAATGTAACATCACTATGATTGTCACATGTAATAACATTATTTTATAATAAAATGTAGCTACTGACCTTAATGTACATTTTGTTACTGTGAGGGACATTGACATGTTACACATAATGGACTGATATACACTTTGACTGTTTTGCACCAGTGGATTATCAATCGGACATTGCTGTGACTTCATGTTGGGATGATTGCAAACTTGTATTGTCTTATACTTGCACAATTTGCATTGGAAAGGTAAACATGCAGGACCTACATAGGGCAGTGCACTGGAGAATGACAGTGACAGATTCTGTGAGAAAAGGTTAGCCAAGCTGGTAACACAGTGCAAGTGTAACACTACTTTAAACAAATTAATTGAGTCACCATTATTCAGAAATCATGATCATCTTTTTGGCAACAGTACTTCAAACATACAAACATTGGGCAATAGCAATTTATAAATCTTTCATCTTTTCTTTTATTATTGTACTCTTTGAGTACAGTGTTGCTAAACTGATTTGAGATGCTGATGGCAGTGTTAGCATATGCTATAATGTGTTGAACTTACAATGGTAATCATCAGTACTCTATGTTGCTCTGTGCCAACTTCCACAAAAGGATTTTTTACAAGACAGCCTTCATAATAGGCAGCAGTCAGATAAGGATAACAGCAGACAATGATGTGTTAAGTAAAGGTTTAGCCAACATTTAAAGACACAGTAGTCAGGCATGCCATCATAAAATATGTCATTTGTACCTATTCAAAAATTTTTGGCATGTACAGAAAAACATTTAGACTTGAGCATTATCTTAATGCAACACAGAGTAATTCATAACTATGATAGTTCATATTTGACAGTGGATTTCAGCAAATGTGAATGTATGTATTAATTTTTATTGCCCTATTGACCATTATAATCCAGACATCAAACTCTTCATCTCATTTAAAATGACATTAAACTGAATAAACGTAGCTGAGTGCAGTGGTGCAAAGTGAGACAAAGTAATGCAGCCAGAGGCAATCAAATCCAGTATTGGCATAAGCCATGTAATTCCATTTAGCTTTCTTCACATATGTTTCTCAATGCCAGACATTGTACAAATGCAGAGGTGAAAGAATAATGATATAGAAGGGAGAAGATACATCATCGGAGTGACACATGGCAGCAGAGACAAAGTAGATCATCACTGAAGTAGGACAGTGGTGGCTCACAACAATATGTAGCCAAGAAGTACACTTAAATTAGTAAACCAAAAGCACTCAGAAACAATTCGGTAAAGACTAGATTAGAACCACTGAAATTATTCAAAAATCTTTTTACACAGTTGAGCATTAGCTCATCATACTAAAAATGAATAACTACTTCACAGTATTAATATAACACCATCAAAGTACACTGACAACTTATTGATGAAAAAGAGGTGTACAGAGAGAGTTAGAGACAGATGCAGAGAGTAATAGCAACAATATCCCCCAGATTCACTATCTTTCGCTGCAGGACTAGCCTAGTCCTGCACAGAAGCGGACGTTTAGAAACAGGACGGCAGCGTGCCATGCATATGAATGAAGGTGCGCTGCCTGAGCTCCTAAATGGACATGAAGCATATACGAGTGCAGGGGGTATGTCTGATAGCAGAGCTGTCAGAATATACATGCTCCTGCAATCAAGAACAGCAGTTTAGGAATAAGAATGTGTGAGACCACTCATAGGTATTCGCATACCCCCAGCAACATCCCCCACAAGTTCATAAGAGCAATAGTTATAACATGAAATGTAAAGAAGTTCTTTTTTTTTATGATACAGATTAAATTTAACCGTAAGTGTGTGGGTTGGCCCATCACTTAGCTACGGTTAATGCAACTTAAATGGCACAAGAGGATAAAAAGCAAGATATATGCAAATGAAGCAGTACAGCAATATTGTAGTGGGCAGAGCATTCACCTTACGGGAAGTCATTCTCGGTTTGAGTCCCACTCCAGTACATTCCATTTTATATGTCAAATCACTTTATGACCAATATTTTTTGTTGCATAACCTGCTAAATAATATATATTTCTGAACTGGAGTACTACATTAAATGCATATGTGGGGTGTCATTGTCATAATGTTGTAAAGTCCAGAGATAATCACAAGTGCCCCATACAGTATATGTACACAGGAATCAGGGATACAAATGGAAGGTAAAATGTGTAATGAATGATAAATCCATACAGTTTCCAAATCCACCACATTCCCAAGAACCATTTGATGTTACTGTCTAAATTAATGCAGTGGTAAGAGGGAGTAAACAGTAGTAAGCAAGAGTAAGCATATTTAAGCAGTAGTAAGTGGGAGTAAGCATATTTAAGCAATAATAAGTGGGTTTAAGCCTGTTTGCGCAGGGATAAGCAATGTGCACACAGGTTAAGCAATATTGCAGCTAAGTCCCTGTAAGCATATTTAACCAAAGGTTACCATTGCTTACCTTCGCTCAAACCCGCTTAAAGTTGCTTAAAAGTGCCTTAATCACTCTGTATGCATCAGCTGCTGTTCTGGCCAGAAACAAAGTAAACAGCCTTTGCAGGATTTGAACCCAGGACCCTGTACACTATAGTCACAGTAATTAACCACTAAGCTATCACAGAAGTACATAAGATTGAGGTATCACCAAACAGATCCTCACTATAGGAAAATCAAACTGAACATGTGAAAGGAATCTATATATAGTTTTATGTATAACCTACTACATAACATAAATATGTGAACTGGAGTACTGCAGTGAGCCCAGATGTGAGGTGTCATTGTAATAAAGTGTTGAAATCCCCTAATAAACACAAGGACCGCATACACATGAATCATGGATGCCACGCATACATATATAACATGTAATGAATAATAAATCAATGCCAAAAAGCAAATATAATGTAAATTAAATATTAAGCAATGCTAAGTATTACACAGTCCAGCTTAGTAGGTATAAGCAATGTGTAGGCCAGCAAACTCAGTCTGTCCATTGGTATACACCTTTAAGCAATGCCAACCTTAGCTAAGCAGGTTTGCCCATAGCTTAGCATTTTCATAACCGTCCAATCATGGCAAAATGTGGGAAACTGGCCCTATTTAAACCCAACAGGTGGGAATACATCTAATAACTGATTGCAGCTTCCTCCTGTAGGCACTATGTCTGGAATGGGAGAGGGTGTGCACTGTCGGGTGCAGCGCTGGTGCATCCAGGAGTCCAGACTCATGGCAGGAATCCTTGTGAAACATGATGACCAAAGACTGCTGCAGGGCCAGTACCAGGGTTCCCAATACAAAGTGGAAGCCTGGCACCATCTCCCCTGTGACCTCACCAGTGCCACTGGCATAATCTGAACTGGTGAGCAGATCAGGCATCACTCTGCCGGCCTGAAGTGTAGAAAGGGGGATCTCTTGGATCAGTGGATCCAATAGGCTAGGAAGACAGGTGGAGTCCCAGCCGTGTGTAAGTATCAGTCCACTACCTGTTTAATAATTGCCAACCTATGTATATTATGGATAGGTATGGCTAAATATTCCTCATGTCTTTCACAGTGGCAGATGAGTGGGCTGCAAACTAGGAAGCAAATGCCTGTAGACTGCAGTAGTTGTGATGCGAGGCAGGATAGTAATACTCTTGCATGTACTGTCATAGGAAATAAATCTAAAAGTAGTAGTAAGTTAATTGCCTGTATAAAACCTGTATTGTTTAAGGCATGTATGGCATACACCAGAGAATATGGCAAGAAGAGTCTCATATAGGCTGTATGTAAATAAAAGCATAATAGCCTGATAAGAGATACACAGCAATATCTATATAGCACACTCAACTGTGATGGACAGTGTTTTATTTTTAGCAGACACAGCCATGGTTCGAATCCTGGGAGTGTTAGTAAGCTGTATGCAGAATCATACCCCAAAAGTGTCCAGAATTGTCCAGAATGTCCAGTTAATCAGCCCATATCTGCCAGCTGTTACCCTGTCCCCCTGGCATATCAGTGTGCTAATCTCTGAGATGTAGGCAGCATTTCATGTCATGTAACTGACTGTCAGGCCTGTACATATTTGGAAAATGTCAATGAAAACAAACCTGTCATTGTACAATTCACTAAATGCTTAAGAGGGCAATAGTCAAAATATGCCCCAGTTCACCTGCATGTGGTCAAGACATGCCCAGACTGTGTGCAACAAGAGATGGACAGGTATGTGCATAACATCAACCTGGAATCTGGGAATATGTGTAGAAACAGGTAGTGTTAACATACAATACCTCCACAGGTATACCAGGTAAGAGGTGTATACTGCAGGTAAAACTCAGCTCATGTATATAGTTATTACATCCATACCACTGTCCAAAGTAAGGTGACAGGTTAGTGCACTAATACCTGTAATGTACAGATCACAGCACTGACTAGGAATGTAATGTGAACTACAGGAATATACTAGTTGTTAACTGACATCTTTCTCCCCCCTAGCATATCTGCAACAATAAAGTAAATACACAACTCAGTCGGTATGTGCTGCATTAAACCTATGTTGGGACATGTGTCCTATTGTTTTATAATTATTTAAATTTGTTTCTATGCATGTGCAATGTTGAAATACTCCCACATTGGTGGCATGCTGCCATCAATGTACCGGCATGCTGTTGTAATCACCACTGTGGTTCCATATATGCATGTGTTCTGCTTGCTATGCAACTGCTACATATCTGGTGTTTGGGTTAATGGGAATATCTATGCATGCTGTTATAACTAATCCTGGAATGTGTTGACTATTACTAACCCACATATGTTGATAAAATGTAAACACCATAGCACATTTGGGAAGGCCGGTCCCAGCGGACCCCCTGTCCCAACTCAGCTGGCCATGGCACCGGGCACCAGCACATCTGGGGCCAAACCCAGGACCTCCTCTTCCATTGGTCCTGCACCACCTTCAGGAGGAACCACCTCAGGGGTGGGATAAACCCCCCCATGGGAATGGGCGTGGACAGGACACTGTCACCCATCGCCAGGTCTGGGTCGTGGTGAATAGCGAGCCCCACAGGGAGTTCAGCAATCTGCTACTCCAGCTTGAGGGCTGTGTGTCACAACTAGAGGGTCGGCCTGGCCCTCCTACTCAGCCCCCAGCACAGCCACCTTTGGGGCTGTGAAGGTGCAGTGGTGACTGCCCATGGGTGGGGATCTCAGTCCCACTGTTTCTACTAGGGGCCCATGGGGTTCCGATTTCCAAACATCCCTTTCCATCAAGGTGTTTAACCCTATGTGTTATATACTGCCCCTTGTCTGTCTTGTTTGTAAACCTACCTAACCTACCTCCCCAAATATACCTACTATCCCTCCCAGTATCCCTCTCTCACTTGAAAAAAAAGGCAATCTGTTCCCCAAAAATAATCTTGCCCCATACATAGCTGTCCATTTCACACACATGTCCACTGGACACATGTAATCTGGTCTAATTGGCTTCACAACATATTATTGTTGTCCTCACCCCTCTCTCAGGGGTATGAGTATCCAAATCTATCTCCAAATTCAGTGTATATGCACAGCTGTTGCTGTAGAAGAAATGGTCAGCTATGGACCTTCCCTATACCCTTCCTGCACATCCTTAACTATTTTCCCTACTGTCTTTCCCTCTTTGTGCCCCTTTTTCAGCACTTTCCCATAAAACCTTTTTCATTTCTTTTAAAGAAATTAGCGGGGGGGGTAAGCGGGAGTAAGCACTTTTAAGCAGCAGTAAGTGGGTTTAACCTTTTTTGTGCAGGGATAAGCAATGCCTACACAGGTTAAGTTGAAAAGCTAAATCTGTATAAGAAACTGTAACCAGAAGTTAGTAGTGCTTACCTCCATGCAAACCTGTGCAAACCTACTTATAACTGCTTAAAAGTGCCTTAATCGCTCTGTATCGAACAGCCCTTGTTCTGCCCAGCAACGAAATAAACAGCCTCTGTGAGTCTTGAACCCAGGACCCTGCACACCATAGCCAAAGTGATTTGCCACTAAACAATGCCAGTTATACATAACCCTGATGTTTTCACAAACATATAAGCCAGCACATTCATGCATGACTACAGGAAATGCATTTAAACATGTAGAAGTATGTGTGTGTGTATATGTATATCTAAATTTATACATATATATATATATATATATATATATATATATATATATATATATGTATATATTTATATGCCTCACAGCAAGAGGTTCTCCGGTTCAATCCTCGGCTGGGGTGCCTTCTGTGCGGAGTCTGCATGTCCTCCCGGTGGTTGCGTGGGTTTCCTCCGGGTGCTCCGGTTTCCTCCCACATCCCAAAGACATGCTGCAGGTGGATTGGACACTCTAAATTGGTCCTAGGTGTGCGTGTGAGTGTGCCTTCTGTGGAAGGTTGGGCGCCGGGCTGGCAACTTGACACCGTAAAACTCCACTGCCATTCAATGTGCGGACAAGGTGATCCTCTGTGGCGACCCCTAACCGGGAAAAGCTGAAAGAAGAAGAAATATATATATATATATATATATATATATATATATATATATATATATATACATATATCTATAGATATAAAAAAGAACATAACAAATACACATATGACCAGAGCACAGGCACCGTTCATGGGGGTGAGGGGGCCCAAGCTAAATATGTTCATAGGTTCATAGATTAGTACTAAGATAACAGCTCTTGCGAGCCATTTTAAGCCTAGACAATTTTCCCTTGTGAGACTCAAACCCTGCACCTTGTGTTTGTAATGCAAACACCTTAACCATTAGGCCACCCATCTTGATATCACCCCCTCTCCCACAGCCAAACAGATCTGTCCTGCAATACAATACCAGCTGTTGCAAGTCCCATAACCAGGACCAGACACAACATGGGCACAAGATGTTAACAGTAATCCATCACACCTGTATGATGTCAGGCTTGTATCAATAACATATCATGCAGTACAGTCTGGCTACCATACAGAATGTACAATGTGCAAACAATAAACATTCCTAAGATACATATACACACACACACACACACACACAAATATATATATATATATATATATATTCAGATACATACCCAGTATTCGTACAGCTGTCATCTTATCAAATGGACAGTGTATGAGTCACCCATACAAAAGACAATTGTTGCCTGAAACATATATCCCCAGAGAGGTCAAAGGATATAACACCACACACAGGTTTGCATACATGAGAAAGTTTTATTTGTGTACTATTACAGTTGTATATGCCATGTTATATAGCTGTTTAGACTTTGAAATATATATAAACAGATCAATGCAACTCTCAAGCAGATCATTTAATACAGTAATCTGAATCGTGCAAGACATGTGGACCAAGCCTGACAATGTGGATGTTAACAGCCATGTACATGGGTATATCATGAACATACTGGACTACATATGCCCACACAGTTTATTCATTCACACATGCCTGTCTGTCCTGACACATAATAAATGGTGGTGCAGAGGTCACATTGCCACAAACTACCCAGAAGTTAGTGACATACATCTGTACAGACTCCCACTGCCTTGTCAGAAATACACAACAGTTATGGTGGCCTGGCAGCAGTATGTCTTGCAAATATCTGGACATAACAGCACACTGGGTAATTACACTAAGCTGCTAGGCATGTAACAAAAACACTCTACAAACTCCATGCAGACTGCCACAACACTGGGCTACATTTTGTATGGGGGAATACACATGTACCTGCAAGTATAGCAGGCTCTACAGGCATGTCACAGCACAGAGTAACAGACACCTGTGAGAAAGTGCAGACCCACAGCCAATGTGAAAACAGCCATATATGGTACACAAGCTTAATATGACACTACATGGACTGTCTGATAAACACCATCCTCATATGTGCCACTCACACACTAACTCTACATAAACTGGGTCACGACACAGTGTGGTCCAATCTCTGTCTGTGGTATGGGACACGTATGTGCTTGGCCCTACAAATATGTGAGCCGATAGGGTACCGTACACTGGAGCAGAATGTAACATCAGATAGAACAGGACCAAGAACAATGGCATCTGCCACAGACTGTGCACAGGCCAAGGTACGTATTCGCAGTACACATACTGTCGACAATCACCATAAGTACACAGACTCCAGTACTGTATACACAACAGCAGAATGCCCAGGTTATTTCCTCAGAAATAACCCCTACTACACATTACATGTCTAGCAGTCTGATATCTGACTGACTTGTTATCAGGTATGATGCCAATAAATAATGGTGTACAGAACATATACACCTCTTACTGCATGACATATGTGCAAAGGTTGACAGACTTGTGGCTGGAGCCACAAGCACTAGACCAATATTGGCATGTTGCTGTGATACCCTCATACATTTACTGTTGCAACTTGATTTGTTGTGACATATGCCCTATGAGGGATATGAAGTCAGTAACTCTCATGTCTGTCACCATGTACTGACTACAATCCTCAGACTATGCATCTGCAGTTCTAAGATAGGTGATCTGTGAGTAACACAAGAAACATAAGACTCCAAACACTGCCCAGTCTACAGATAACCCTACAAGTGGGGGTTTCCCAAACACATAACACTGTCATGACAGGTATTAAATCATGTAGACCAGCCATATCCACACACACACCCTGCTAAACCAACATTACTCCAAATGCAGAAGAGCAACACTTACATTCTGTAGTCATGTCTGGCACATCCCCCTCCTGTTTGTTGGCCTGTCTCCACAGTGTATGTTGTTAGAGGTAAATCCCAATAACATCTGTGATGCTGTTTGCCAAACACCAACATGAGGTCCTCCTCACAGTGAATGAAAAGGCCCAACACCCACATGATGTTCCTAGATATTGGAGTGTGTTTCCATGCAATTGGCTATGTGAATGTTTCCACAGCTGTTCCAAATGCAATCAGCTAGAGGGTGACTGCAATTCATGCAGAGGAAATCAGCTAATCATAAGCATCACTTACAAAACGCAAGTTGCTGCCTAAGCAAAGCAGGTATACTTTTCCACATCCTCCAGTGAGGAAGTGAGCGAGACAGAGACAAAGTAAGACATGGAGGTGGAAGAGTAAAACCTGGATGTATGTGTCACACACTTACCTGTACAGGGTTTCAAGCTCCTGAATGACTATGTATTGCTAGCACATGTCTATGCAGTTATTGCATGTGCCACAGAGTTTATATGTTGGGAAACTGTCCAAAGGTATATCTGATGGTGAGTGACATCTGCAACAGTTATATAGGAACGATAAAGTAGGTGTAGTACACATGCCTGTCCATGTGAACAGGTGTCAATGTCGACACAGCCACACTTACTCAGGGACTCACACACATTAACACAGTTGGCAGGGTCAGGAATAGACTTCTTAACTAGCTAGTTTGCCACAATACAGTAATATGCAGGTATCACATGTACCACAGGGCTTATCCTGATGATGTATGGGCAAAGGGTATATGAAGGTGTCTGACATCAGATGGCATGCTTCAGTAGGCCAATGGGAGGTGTAGTGAGTGTGAATGGGGTCAAAATCATTATACTCCACACACACAGATACAGGTTGCCAGTATTGATATGCATGGGTGCATTGCTTCACAGGTGTGTAGTGGTTGACTGTGCCAGAAGGCTGTACAAGGCTAGGTGAAGGGTATACCTTGGCATCAGACCACATGACAATGGTCGCAGTGTGGCTCAGGGGTGTAGTATCTGACTTGGCCAACATAGGTTGGTATTGTATTCACCTTCCAGTCATCTGCGTTACTATTGTGGGTGACCAGTGTTGTGCAATGCTTGCAATGTATGTGTTCTATAGTCCATGACATGGGCAGTGTCTGGAATGTGCATGTGTCCCACATGCATATTCTGTGAAATGTGGAACTGTACCTGGGTTGTCTGGGCCATGTTGTGTACACAGATTGTTATCATCAGGTTTGCCATTCCTGGCCTCATGTGGTGGGAACTGGCAATGGACACCAGGTTGACCCTGCACTCACATTGACAGCATGATACAGGTATTCCCTGGTGTCAGTGACATCTGTTCATACAGGGCATGTGTTTAAGGCATGGTATGTCATTTGTGGGTCACATTTGTTGGCACTAGAGTTGTTGCAGGTGTTCAGTGTGCAACATGGTAAAGGTGCACTGTATGCAATTGTGTGCCTATTGTAGTGATGGGACAGGGTGCATGCCCTCTGTAGTCTGCTGTAATCACACCATGGTTACTATCTGTGGGCAATATCTGGGGAACGACCAACAAAGCGGTTGTTGTCTAGCAGAGTGTGTTTGTGTATGAGACATGGGTTGAGAGAGTGTTCTCTGGGTAATACAAGGGTTGCCTAATTTATTCAACAGTCCTTGATGGCACATGTAGGGGTATGGTTTGTCAACACCAGCCTCTCTGCTGTTTGACATCTGTTATCCTTGTAAGGTGGACATTGTAACATATAAAGGCCCACCATGTAAGAAATTTGCAAACCCCACTCCACAATGAGTCCTGTTGTTACACACTCACAGCCACCTCCACACAGGATAAGAACGACAAACACAGACACACACACACACACCGAGTCTCACAGCTGCCATGTCTGGGATTGAAACTCCTACTTAACTAGTACATCAAATGACACCATTATGCAGTTATAGCACATGTCATGGAGATTACTGGGCTATTCTTTCCCCAAAGGTATATTTTAAGGTGAATGTCATCAGCAGACTTGTCAAAGAAGGTCAATGGAGATTGTATTGACTGTGAATGGCCTCAAAAGCATTACTGCCTATACAGACAGACAAGCACCCACACTTACCAAGTGTGGGAATAGAACCCCTACTGAATGGGCATATCAGACTGCAGAATTATGCTGTTATAGGACACACCACAGAGATTACTGGGCTACTCTTTCCCCAAAGGTGCATTTCAAAGTGAATGACATCAGCAACTTTGCCATGTTGGGCAATGGAAGGTGTAGTTCATAGGTTCATAGGGTCATATGTTGATACTAGGCTATCAGCCCTAGGCTGTATACATGCCTAGACATGACATTTATCTGGCTATGACTTCCCACAATATACGCTTCCCTGCACCTCTGTCTAGCAGGGCAGCTGACATAATCCCCGGGGTGAATGTCCAATCTCCCATACAATCATCCAGGTTCCTTTGGAAGAGGGCCAAAAGGGGCACTCTGCTTGACATGTGTGCGCTGTCTATTCCAGAGTCTGGGGAGTCTCTGGGTCAGGAACACATCTGTCCTGCATGTATTCTTCATTGTGATGACAGGATTTGGATCCCTGGAGCTGTGGCTGTGATGGTTTGGAATTCTCTAAGTGTAGCATGTCCAAAAGCTGTGGCTTTGACATGGCATTTTATGTTAAGCAGAGATCAGCTCTGAGCACACAATATGTGACAGAGTATTGCTGGCTGATTTTCAGAAGGTCAGCATAGGGCATCTGGTTTAGGCCTGTGGTCATTTTGTGAGGTATGTCTGCAGCCTCTCTACTTATTGCAGATGTCTTGTGAGGTACATATGTTGCAGGCCATTGTAGTCTGTACTGGCTTTACTGAGAAAAGCCTACAGTGGGACAATGGCCTCCTTTTCCTGGATGTAAAAGCCCTTAGTGGGAGGTGTGCCACATAGGTGGGTTTCCTGACTGTTCTGGTGATGTGTTTATCAAAGGTGAGACCACTGTCCACCTGTGTCCCTAAGTCTATTATCACACTTTAGAATGTTTAGTGTACTGCCACCTATGTGGTACTTCACAGGTACAGGTCCCTTCCCAATGGGGATAGCTATATATTTCTTGGCACTGATCTTGAGGCCATGGCTCAGGCACCAAGCATGTCTTTCTGTAAGGCCCTTCTGTAGAATATCCACATCATGTGAGGATTCAATATTGGCTCCCAGTGTGCAGTCATCTGTGATCTTTCTTTGGCAGTGTCCCTTACTGTTGGACTGTTCTTCAGAGCAGTAGATGCCGAGCAAGGGCAGTGACAACTGTCACTTGTCTGGGGCATGGGTTGGTGTCACCTACATTTACAATGTGGGTTGTGTCAGTACAGCTGTTGGCAGCCCATCAGGCGACATTGGGATTAATGGCCAGCATGGATACATTTATCTATGACTCCAGAGTGGGGGATGGTTCCAAAGGTCTTGGCACAGTACAGATAGGCTGTGTGAACCACCTTATCCTCGTCCATGGCTCTGGAGACAGATTCACAGTTGACATTCAGGTTGAGGTGACATGATTGGCCCTTCACAAACCAAACCTGGTTAGGGTCCAGTGTTTGTAGGATGCCAATGCCTTTTTTTTTAATTTCCATGATAATACATTCCATGGCCTTGCAGAGCAGGCATGTCATACTGCTGGGGCTGTAGTTCCCAGAATCCAAGGTAGATCCCCCCTTGTGGACTGGGATAACTGTAGCTGTGCACCACATAGTGGGCATGAAGCCTGAGATGTGGCTATGATTAGACATGGCACGTAGGTGAGGTGCAAATACAGTTTGTAGCTCATGTAGTACATAGCCCAAAATGTTGACTGGTCCCATGGCTGCTGATGTCATAGCTCTGTAGAGTGTGTTTTTTAACTATGTGGCCATTATTACTGGCATATGGCAATCTATCCATATTGAGATGGGCCCTTTGGGGGTTGGGAGGGGATGAAGTTGGCACTGAATCAATCTGCCAGGATATTGGCAATATCCCTGAGTGGAATAGATTTAGTACCATCCTGTTGTAGCTCACAGCGGTTCTGAGCATTGCCATTTAGATTCCTCACATAGCTATGGAACGGCTTGCAGTTGTCTCTGGCACCTGTGGCTATATTATGTTCATAACTAGCCTTGGTGGATGTTATGAGGGGTCTCTGCCTACTATTGTAGCTGGTAAGGGAGTATTTTGCATCCTGGAAAGTCCCCCATTTATGTAAGAGTTTCTTCCTTTTGTTGTACAGTATGTTTATGGCAGGGGGACACCACATTGGCATACTTTTCTTGGATGGGGAGTGCCTTGGTTCACTATTGGATGGCATGATTCATGCATGAGTGGATGTGCTCATACAGTGCCTTCATGTATGATTCAGAAGTTGTCCTTTCAGTTCCCTTCTGCATGGGTGCCATGATGTTAGTCACGTCTGTTATGTTTAGCATGACATTGGCTTTAGAGATGTGTGTTACAGAGGTGTCCTTACTGGGGTGTGCGGGAGGATGTTGATGTTAAGCGTGATTAGCTCATGGGCATACCTGACCACCAATGGGGTGACCATAGGTTTGGAGCATTGATGTCCCATGTTGGTAATGACCAGGTCTAGGATATTTGAGCTCCTGATGGGACTATGGGTTACATGATCCAGGGCACTGGGAATTATGACTTCCAAGAACCGTTAGGCACACATGTTGGTACATAAGCAGTTTTCCCAGTTAATGGCAAGGTAGTGTAACTCACCCAGTATTATGGTGTTTGCTTGTATCATGATATTTCACAGTATGTTTCAAAGGCTGTAGTGGGTATCATGGGGCATGGTGGGGGATTTGTAGCAAGCAATACAATTTGGAATGCAGTCTAACCCACTGTTAGTTGCACCGGTGGTATTTCAGACACATTTGCTTGGGCAAGTAGCCTGGTGGTGTAAATATCCTTGGTGAATAATGTCAATCCTCCACCGTTATTGTTTTGGTGGCCAACAGTTGTGGTGAGAGCTGTACCTGGTATTGCAGGAGGCTTGGATCAGTTCGCTGTTACTGCACAGTTATCAATGTTCTCCATTTGTAGGTGTGTGTAGTGACTGTGAATGGCCAAAACGCATTGTTACCAACACTACCAAACACACACACAGAGTTTCACACTTGCCATATCTGGGAATAGAACTCTTACCTAACTAATTTGTCACACTACAGCATTACACAGTTACAGGATGTGCCCCAGAGATTAGTGGGCTAATCATACTCCAAAGGTGTATTTCACAGTGAATTACATCAGCAGGCTTGCAAAAGAAGGGCACTGGAGGTTGTAGTGACCGTGAATGGCCTCAAAAGCATTGCTCCCCACACAGACATACAAACACACACTTGCCATGTCTGAAGATAGAACTCCTACCTTTCTAGTATATCACACTACAGCATTATGCAGTTATATGATGCACCACAGAAATTACCAGACTACTTTTTTCCCAAAGGTGTATTCCAAAGAGAATGACATCAGCAGGCTTGCCAAAGTAGGGCACTGGAGGTTGCAATGGCTGTGAATGGCCTCAAAAGCATTGTTCCCTACCATACCTCTCAACCTGAAAACATCAAAATTCTGGACAAAGGCCCTTGAAAAATAGGTACAAATCTGTATGCTGGTTAGCATAAACTTTGCATACATAATTTTGTAACCCCGCCCACTCCAATGGAATTGTGGGATACCAACATTCAAACTCAAATTGAACAGACAAAATATTAAATACAAAATATAACCATAGCAGTGTTTTATTTATATTAATATTTGAACTTGTGTAAAACTAAAATACAAAATTATTTTATAAAAATATAATTAAATGCTTCTACACTAATATTAAATAACATAACCAGAGTTAAACTGTTTATGTTAACATGAATATATATAACACTACATATGTATTTCTTTCTATCTATCCATCCATCTATAGAAAGATGTATAAACTCTGCAGCTGAATGAGGATAACGAAAAAGAAATGTACAAACTCTTGGAATCACTGTCAAGCAACACACACCCACACATAAAAATGAAAAAAGGAATACGCCAAAGTGAGATTCATGACTGAAATCATAATTTTTGTTTGAAAGGAATGAATGAAGCAATACTTATTTCATATCAATAATGCAACAGTACTAAAAGAGAATATTAACTGCAACTGCTACATCAAAAATTATACAACAAGACCAATGTACTACGTAATATGTACACAGGAAACAGTAGCAAGTACTCAGATGGCAGTACACAGCTTCAGAAATTCCAAGACAGGTACAGCATGAGCATACACCACCTGTCTGGGCTCACTGCCATGCAGCAGTAATAGTAAATAGAACAAGTAACTCACCTGCTGTAGCCTATCACATGGCCTTTCCCCACAGTGGTACATGAGAGACAGCCTATGGTGGACAAACACCCTTTAGTACATCCTGTTATCTTCACACTGACGAGCAATATCTACCTGTTGCCATCCAATAAATCAATTCTAATATCACTCTGCTAAGGAATGATCAAATCATAATACCACCCAATAAATCAATCTCTCCCAGCAAGTTTCAGCCTATAAAAAATGTTATCTTTTACGAGAAATGCATTTTTGCAAAAGGTAAAAAGTACCGATCACACACTGTTGACAACATCTTTCCAAATTACATCTTTTCCCCTTATGTATCCTTCTGCTCAGTAGAAGTATTGCTGAAGGATGTGAACTATGGTTTTGAAAAAAAAAATAATCAAACCTTTACATAAAGAAGGGGATCCAACCTCCTTCTGTAACTGTTGTCTTATAGTGGCACTATTGCTTGTTGCAAATGTGCTTGAAAAAGCAGTGTGTAAAGCAGACCCTAACATTTATGCTCTCCAACAATCTTCTCCAAGATAGATTATATGGGTTTGGTCCTAAGCACAGTGTTGACATGGTAATCCCAAATGTCACAAAATGTATACATTTGGAAAATAATGAATACAGAGTTATTTTTTGTCTTTTTGGACAATGCCCTTCTCATTTCACATCCTCTTAAAACAGGCATCAAATTCACAGCAGTGATCATTTCAAAGTTACAACTAGAATACAACTTAGAATAAACTAACACAACCAAATAATATCAATCAACAGAAATAAGTGTCCAGGAATCTTCAAATAGCTAAAATATACATTACTCCAACAGCCATGTTCTCTATAGCTTCCTTAGTCCTCCTTCCTGAACTACTCTACTGTTACTGAATAATTATAAACTTTTAAAAATGTATGTTCCCTTTATTCCAAGCACCTTGCCATAAAATAATCAGACTAGTTTTAAAATGACTTTCTCTACATGTCATTGTAGCATCCAAAGAGCAAAGAAAAGTTTATTTTTAAAAAGATTAACATTTTCCCATATATTATCCAAGCACATAAAACACTTTTCCTGAACAAATGCCCAACTGTTGTTCACATATAAAGTGAGTAATCATAATTAAATTCATTAGATAATATTTAGCTACATGTCCTGCACTCCAGCAATAGATTTGGGGAAGTAATACAATCCGCTCGAGTTTAAAACTTCAAAACATTTCATCTTACAGCCTTACAGCACACATCTACCCATCTAACCTTCCTATTGTGTCACTGTCAATCATGTATGCGCCATTCACATATCTAACAGAAACAGAATGCAGAGATTTTTCCTGTTTTTTCCTTGCTTAATCAGTATCGCTACACAAATCAGACTCCTGCACGTTTTGATATGAGATCAAGATGGTCACAGTTGCATTTTGCAGATAATAATAATCTTTAATTGTTGCCATGGTGATTCTGCTGCTATGATAACTAACATGATGATTAAAGGGTTCAGCACTGCTAAAACATTCCGGTACAGTTCGTCACTTCATTTGTGGAGGTTTTCTGAATAAGTGTAAGTATTATTAAGCAGCAGAGTGATAGGAAATTACAATGCAGGAAATAGACTCTCGGCATAAGTAGTATTCTACCTAGTGGCCCATCCATCGCATGGCAAAGGCATCCCCACATACTCACATTCTGACACAAACACACGCGCACACACACCTTTCCTTACCTAGTCTGTTCACCACAGTTTTAAACGTCCAAAACACTTCTGTTCTCGGCAGCACGTAAACCAGCTTTTACAGCCCGTATGCAAACATTCTCGGCAACAATGTAAACCAGCCAGCACAGCAAGCATTCTCAGCAAAGCAGTATAACCATAGCAACAAGCAATGTAAAATGTAAACCAACCAGCCCGTAATTTTTGCTCGCAAAGCAGTTTAACCGCAGCAACAAGCAATTTAAAATGTAAACCAGACTGTAATTCCCGCTCGCAGCCAGCCAGCCGGAAATGATGACGTGAGCTCAATTCCGACTGGCTGGTAGTGTTGATGGAGCTGACGTCATTGTGCACATGATGACGTCAGCTCCAACAGCGTGGAAAATTCAAAAATAAAGCAAAAAAATCGGAAATGAAGGGGTGCCACTCAGGAATCGTGGCACCCCTTCATTTGGACCCCAAAACTTGGTAAAAACCGAGTAATTCGGTATGGTTGGGAAGTACACAGATATCTTCACTTGCCATGTCTGGAAACAGAAGTCCTACCTAACTAGTTTACCATACTACAGCATTATGCAGTTATAGGAGGTGCCACAGAAACTACTGGGTTATGCTTTTACCAAAGGTGTACTTAAAAGTGAATGACATCAGCAGGCTTGCCAAAGAAGGGCACTGGAGGTTGTAGTGACTGTGAATGGCCACAAAAGCAGTGCCCTCTACACAGACACTTGCCATGTCTGGGAACAGAACTACTACATAACTAATATTTCACACTACAGCATTACGCAGTTATAGGACACACCATGGAGATTACTAGGCTAGTCTTACCCCAAAGATGTATTTCACTGTGAATGACATCAGCAGGCTTGCCAAAGATGGACACTGAATGCTGTAGTGATCACGAATGGCCTCAAATGCATTGCTCCCTATACAGACAAACAAACATCCACACTTGCCATGTCAGGGAATAGAACTCCTACCTAAAAAGTATATCACACTACAGCATTATGCAGTTACAGGACACACCACAGAGATTACTGGGCTACTCCTACCTCAAAGCTGTATTTTAAGGGGAAGATATCAGCAGGCTTGCCATATTAGGGCAATGATGAGTGCAGTGTGTGTGCATGGGCCATAACCCATTCATCTAGAGGCAGACACACCACACTCAGGCACACAAAGGTTTATATTCCACAGGTACATGTATGCAACTACTAGATGAGTACTGACTTGTACAGTCATGTTGCATACTTAGCACTAGCACCACAGACACTATAATACTTAGGGATTCCAGAGGCATATGTCTACGGTGATTGACATTTGCACATCATGTGATTTTAGCCAATTGGATGTGTGCTGGGTGGGACAGGCCTCATGTTGAGAGGCTTTTTGTCACTGTCACTCTCTTCCACACATCTTTGTATGTGTACTTTTGGCCTACTATAATGTGTTATCCTTGGATATATGTGTGAATTCCCATCCAATGTGTGTGCAAAGCATGACTGGTGTGTACTGAGGAGTGTATGTACTAACATCTGCGACTGTCAGATATGTATGGTCCACTGTTGTTATCAGACATGGCCTTCATTTCCTGAAGTATGGGAGCATGCCCAGTATGACCTTCTGTATTGAATGTGTGAATCCATTCCAGGTAGACTGTACTCCAGTGCAGACTTTTGTGTTCTACACCTACAGGTAGCAAACTGTTTCTGCAGGATGTCTGTAGATCAGTTGACAATATCGGGTCAGCATGGGCAAAGGATAGTGGGTTACTGTAGGTAATTGTGTCTGTGCTGCTTCTGCGACATGGTCCTGGTGTAAGCAGAGATATTCAGAGATATGTACTGTTATACAGTATGATGTTTTATGTAATCAAGTACTGTCAGGTAGACATATTTGCTTGCAGTGATGTCCTGGGGAACACAGGGTAACTGCAGCTGTGTCCAGCATTGTGGTCAGCAGCCTACATATTCTTGCACACTCATGCTATTCTGGAGGGTAAGCTGCAGACAATTGCTGCTGGGTCTGTGTAAATGGTTCAGCACCTTGGCACAGTGGTGGCAGAGAATCCCATGCTTGTACATCCATCGACAAGACAGTACAGCCATAACATGCATGTGGCAATACCTCACAGCTGCACAGATTTGCACAGGTTACCCAGAGACCAGGGTCATAATTCTGGGCATTACCTCTACACATTGTGGTTTATGAGCATGTTTGTAGCCACCCATTCTTGTGTTTGCAGTCAGGGATAGTATGTGCACATGGCTGAGTTTTGGACTTCCCACACTCCATGCCACCCATGCTCCCACCCCCCCCCCCCATTATTCTGTCCTCTTCCATACTTTGTGCAGACATTCTGATATTTTCCCTATAGTTATCACCTCATCACAGGAGTAATTTGGTGTTGGTCCACAGTTCATGCAGTGGGACATGGTGGACATGTTACTGTGATTTGTCCACATGGCCTTGCATTTGGGTTCTATGGACTGTGTTATGTTGTTATTTGTGAGTACATGGCATAACATACATTGGCAGTATAGGTGAGACACAAGCCTTTGGCAGTGGACTGTAGGCCATTTGGTAGTGATGCAAGCCAGCTATAGCAGGTCATTGCTGTGTGTCAGTTCTACATCCCAGACTGCGATACACTATATTCCCCTGGGGTGACAGAGTAGGTGTGCAAGGAGTTCATGCCAATACTTTCTGCCAGTACTGGTCCAGTGGTGTGAATGCTGGCAGGGTGCTGTTACAGCTAGGGACACACCTGCATGGGACACCTGCTCTGCATGCTGCATTCTTTCACTATTGCCATACACAGGCAGGGGTCATATTGTACTCATTCCCAACAGCAGGGTTAATGCCAGAAAGGTACCTGTGGGTGGCGTTGGGGTGAGCTGGGTGCATGTGTGCTATGGCCACTACTAGCATCTGAGTCACAGATATGCATGGGACATTCCACTTATACTGGCTTGTGCAGGGACATCAGCTGTTTCTCAATACATTATTCCTATGACCTTTGTGGTCTGCCAGTGTTTGGCCAGATGGCATCGGTATTCCCTACTACAAGCCCAGATAATGTGCTGCAAACCTCTATGTACAATTCCAAAGGTGTGTCCATTTGACAGTTACATATTATACACTGTCTGGGATACTTCCCCCTGTGTACTGCTTGTATATCTGGGCTAACAGTCATGCTATGTCCATCTTTAAGATGGTGACACATATTACTTCCAAACATTTACTATGGCTTAATGCTGGGATGTGTTATTCTGGGAAGCATTGTGTTTGGCACTGCAGTTGTGAGAACTTGGTCCTGTCATCGGCAGTACTGGGCAATGGCCACCAGGACAAACCTCACCATGCATACATACTGACCACTTTCACACAATATACAACACACACACCAACCTAACACATGCAGACCTGAATATTGTACACATGCTACAATCTATCCTGCTACCTTGGCCAGCTTAGGTAATCTGTGCTCCACTGTTATTATACCTACACATACATGTTACTACATTTCTACATAGGATTGGGGGGCACATCTTCTGTTAGTACGTATCTACATAGGATTGGGTGCACCGGCACACCTGCCTGTTATTACATTTCTACGTAGGGTGAGGAGAGCACACCTGACTGTTACTACGTGTCTACATAGGATTGGGAAGCGCACACCTGACTGTTACTACATTTCTACATAGGATGGGGGGGCACACCTGCTGTTAGTATGTTTCTACATAGAATTGGGGGGACACACCTGCCTGTTATTACAGTTCTACATGGGAGGAGCACACCTGACTGTTACTACGTGTCTACATAGGTATGGGGGGCACACCTGACTGTTACTAGATTTCTACATAGGATTGGGGGGGGGGGCACACCTGACACTTGTATACATTTGCTATGACTATACTGGTATGTCAGGTACTCCATTTCATTCTGTATTCTAACCTATCTTGCTGACTACAGGCATATCAGTGTACTACAGGTCATAGTTTTGATTGACCTACATTTCAGTTTCTGACTTCTTACCCTTCAGAACTAACATCTCACTGCCTGACCTGTTGTAGTCTGTCTGTGTAGGCCTGGGGGGTGTTACCCATAGCCATCAATCAGAGGCCTTAGCACAACCTTTGTTTGTATTTGTCTACACCTGTCCTGCTGGCTGAGACTGTTGTTGGGTATGTGAGCCTCTCTGACTGGCATGTTTGTGTCATATGGACACACATGTGGCCCAGCACATTTCCTGCAATGGGTTTTGTCACCTTGTCTTGTACTGGATACTATGGTGACACCAGTATTTGTTACAGATCTCATGCTGCCACTATAGGTGTCTACTTTCTGATGGCATCCCATTCAGCCACCCAATTCCCTTGCATGCTTACATCCATACCATAGATACAGGTAACAACACATATACTACTCCTTTCGCCAATTGGTAGGAAGAGTGACTTACCTTGTGGCTGCGCCAGTACTGAGGATGGTGCTGGAGGGTTGCCTATGTTGAATGCACATAGTACACTCCCTATACATGGTTAGGCACAGGTAGTGTCATTTTTGGCATCCTTTTTACTGTATGTGTGACTCAGAGAGAGGTGTCATTCCCTAGGTCCCTACTGTGTCAGTGTGTGTGCTATGCATTGCCTCTTTGCCAAGACCAGAGCATACTTGGCATGCATCCTTCTGCCTACTGGGGCAGGCTCTGGTTGTTCCTCCTCTGAGTCACCCTGTGCTTGTGCAGGCCTTGGCAATGGTGGGGGGCTGTGTGGCCCTGCCCCATGCTGTTCCTGCTGCAGCTGTTTCTGCAGGATCATATTGTGTAGCATGGCACATACAATGACAATTTGGGTACATGTAGCTGGTCAGTACTGCAAGACTCCACCAGATGTGTCCAGGCACTGGAACCATGACTTGAACATCCCAAACACACGCTCTATTATGATTCTGGTCTGTGTGTGTGCCTTATTATGCAGTTCTTGTTTGGGTATGTGTGCATTTCTAATAAGTATCATCAGCCAAGGCTCCAGTGAGTAACCAGCATCCCCCAATAGGTGACCATAAGGGATGGCCCCATTGGCAAATCTCTGTTACAGCTGCATCAGATGCCAGATGTGGGAATCATGATAGCTTCCAGGGCAGCCAGCACACGCATTGATTATAATGCCCTGGGCATCACACATGACTTGGCAGTTGATGGAGGGGAAGCCCTTGTGGTTGATGTAGACCCTATCCTGCTCAACAGGTGGTGCTTTGATGTGTATGTGCGGGCAGTCTATAGCACCCACTACCTCAGGGTATTCTGCTATTAGGTGGGAGAGATGCATATTCCTGGCCAATGCCTCACGGGTGTTGGGAAAATATACGTGCTTACCGACATGCTCTGACATGGCATCCAGGGACTGGTGGAGTACCCAGGATGCTGATGCCTGTGAGATCCCCATGATATCCTTAGTTGGCCTATGGAAGGTACCTGTGGCTAGTATTTTTAGGCCAACACATACCTTGGTTTCCACTGGGATGGGTTCCCCTGTGTTAGTTCTGTGTGTCAGGCATGGCCGGCACAGCTCAACAATTTGGTGTAGGAGGTTCCTGTCTACCCTTTAGTGCTCCACTATCTCCAGCTCATGTAGCCACAGGTAGGTCACCCTGGGTCTGAATACTTTTCTCCATCTCCTCACTGTGGGTTGCTCGACAGCATTCTCATCCTCACCACCCTCAGCCTCTTCCACATGTTGATGTATGATAGCTGCTGCAGCCCCTATCATTTTGTTGCTTTTGTTTGTTAAAATTTCCCTGCTTGTATACACCGGTGGTGTAGAGTATGTGAGAAAAACAGAGGGAAAGGTGTTTGCATAGTTTATAGTAGTGCTCTGGGCTGGTCTGCTGCCTTTGTAATTGGCTGATTCTAATACATTTAACCTGCCAGCTATGCTAGTTTTCCTTGATTACCTTCATACTACTGTTTTGCTTTCCCATTGCCTTCCTGTTTAAGCCCCGGGGTGCACCTTGCAAACACAGTGCTCAAACAGAGCTGCTATTTCCTGGTTTACTTTTTTTTTCTTTTAAAATATGGTGCATGGCACGCACACCCTCTTAGGCAGTGTAAAGAGTGCTAGGCAGCCTCAGACACACCCCCTTTCTTAGCTCTGCTAAGCTAAGGGTAAACCCGAACCACAGGGCTCCAATAAGCTTATAGTATGCCTGACACACACACCCTATGATGTCAGCTAACTCTTAGGCTTGAACCATGCTATTCCTGCACTTACACTGTTGGGTGCTGGCTAGCATTGAGGAGAAATCTGGGATTCAGTAACATTCCCTCATTTGCATAGGATTGCCTGCTAATGCATAGATACAGGTCCCATACTGAGCCTTTCCCCTTAGCAACCACTATTCACTGGCCATGTTGTCTTCTGCCTGCCACAGAGTATAATGACAGAATAGTGATTTTGGTTAGAATGTTTATTTCAGGTTATTTTTTATATTTTCAGCCCGATCCCATTTGTGCACCGTTGCCCTACCCTTAAACAGCCGAAATTGGTTAAAAAAACTAAAAGTTTTATTTTTTTTATTTTTGCAACTGTTTTCCATGCCAGTGGTCATATATTTGGCCATTGGCATGGTTTCCACATAATAGACACCCTTTATTTGGAGCTGCCATGGCTCAGTTTTGTAGTTTGCAGAAATGTACTCGGTTACTACCCGAGTACATTTCTGCACACTACACCAGTCCTGCACAGCCATCTGACAGCTTCCTGGATCACAAATTCACCTCATTTGCATGGTTTTCACCTGCAAATGGGGTAATTTGCATATAGGAGCTGTGTCCGTACAGGAATAGTGCAGGAGCGCTCGTGCACGTCCCTGCAGCTTATTCCTGGATTGCACTGTGGCCATATTGCCTCCAGGAGCTCCTGCACTGTTCCTGCATGCCGTGCAAAGGTTGCTGAATCCAGAGGTATGTCTTATGACACATGTGGGAACAGCTCTATGATGTTTTTGTCTTACTTATTAAATCCTCATTAATCTTTCATGATCTATACAATAAACTGATTGCTACAGGTATAAATACGGGGTGATAGAGTGCAATACACATGAATACCTAACCAGGACAAGGTTGGTTTACTAATTCTCCCTGTTGGGGCTGTAATGGTTTTGAAAATGATGCATTGCTGCACTATTCCAATGTTATATTAAGGGAATGTGATTATACATAGAAAAATAGACATTTGCAAGAAAATATATGATAGGAATATGAGCTGTCATGAAGTAATAAACTGACATACAGTTGTATCGAACCCATGACACTATGCCAAAACATCAAGCTATAAACAGGATAATTATCTCAACACACCAAATAAGAACTCCTAGTTTAACACACCCAGCAGCCTAAGAAGTGTTTTAATTACTGTTTAGCTTTATATGTGCGTTCTGCACATGTGAGAATGCCAAAAGTTTGAAAGGACTTTTTCAAGATTCTGAAAAGTCAAAAAAATAATGTTTCGAATATGCAATGAGTGAATGCACAATGACATTCCCTCACTGCAGATTCGGCAATTTGGGTGCATATTGCACTATAGTGGGGATCGGAACATGGACCTTTCCCCCACTGTAGTGCGATCTCGGAGTTAGTATATTAAAGTAGGGGGATGTGTGGGGGGGGGGTGCAGTGATTCTGCTGTTCGATTTGCTGATTTTCAAACTTCGGTTACATTCAGCATGCAGAATTTACCCTTTCGGTTGGCACAACAGGATGATCGATAATATGATTTTCAGCAATGTAAAGGTAAACCTTAATTACCTTTATCACAGTACTGCTATTAGTATGACTTAACTCTGTATTCCCATAGTGCAGTGGGGTTAACCACATTTGCATGACAGTAACCGGACCACTGCAGATTAACTTGAAATCCTCAGCTTTTGCAATGAGAAGTTAAAAACCATTCACTGTCACTCAGTATTGCTATGCTATGCAAAACATTACGCAGATACTGAGGACTTAAAGTGAAGGCCTTTCCATAAGCTATTTCTGGCCATGTGTGTTGTCTATTTTTTTGACCAGATTAAATTTCTGAAAAAGGGGTGGATAGCACAGTGGTGAAAATGAGGTTGGCAAGCAGAAGATATCACAGGTAAAAGAATACAGGAATTTGCAGGAGGATCGTTCAAGAACACCACAGCAATCTACTTTTTCATAACATATAGATGTGATTTTATACATAATTTTATGACTTTACAGAGTCAACACACCAGTAATGGGTGACAACAACAGAATAATGTTGTGTGGCCAATTGGACTGAATCAATTGTGTCAGGATAACACATATGCAAAGTGGAGTGCTATGTATGGGGCAACTTTTTTTGTGTGACAGGTGCCCATTTTTTGGGAGGAGACAAACATTGGAAAAGGTGCTTAGAAATGAGAAGTTCAAGAAGGTAAGGTAGGTTAAGAAGCATTTGCAGACATACAAGACAGACAGGGATGGTGATAGAGACATTAGGTTGGAGATACCATGATTGTAGACAGGTAGAGAACATTGAAGGCACACCTGCATCCAGTTTGAGAACAGTGAAAATTTAGTCCTTACCCTCAGGACTGCCATGACTATCTCCTGCAGCAATTCCCTGAGTCAGTGCTAGGCATGGTATCATCTTTGCAATGTGATTAAGGACCTTTTTTACCCTGGAGATATGTGCACTGAGGGCCCTCTCCATTATAGCCTGCACCAGCCCTGTCAGCTTCTTGTTGGATGACAAAATTGTCACCTCCAGTACTACTTCTTCAACTATTCCAGAGGTTACCACTGCAGCAGTACCTGACACAGTTGGAGCAAGTGGGGCAGGGGTTACAGGAGGTAACACTGAGAGGCTGTGAACCTGAAGTGCTGGGTGTCTGTGCTGCTATCTATGGGGACATGGCAGGCAAAGATACATGGGTTGGTGTACCTCTCTGTGCTGTTTGATGATTAATTTTCATCAGCAAATGATGAGACAGCAGATTGTTAATAAATTATAATCCCCCCCCAAAAAAAATAAAGAGGAAGGGTGGGGGAGACAAAAAAGAGACATAATTAGATACATGGCATGTCACAGTACTGTATTTGTAAAAAAAAAAAACATTATTTGGAAATACATAAATAATTATGACACTTTACTATTGCGCACTTTTGCAACATCTATATATGATGAAAAGGTATTTGTGTGTTATTAAATAAATAAATGTCTCTGCTCTGATAAAATAAACTCCTGCCTTTTATTTCACTGTGATGGATTAGAATTATGTATTCTAAATTAATAATTATAATTAACGTAATATAATTCTTTCTAACAGACAGCAGTTAAGATCATACAAATAATTATCAATTTAAAAAATATTGCTACTTCTTGGTGCTGAATCCACACAAAGCAAAGCTGGTATTCTAATCACCTAATGGAAGCACCAAAAATTATTGGGGAAGGCATATATGCTTCAGATGAAGGACAGGGTATGCCTGCTCGAGATGCTATTGCTTGAGAGAATGAAAATAACATTATAACTTTAATTATTACATGAATCATATTTGCCTTGTGCCTCTGTGAGGTGATTTAATCTCTCCCGGTGCACCTAATGGTTTGCAGGTATCTCTTCTGAAGCTGTACAGCACAATACGAAAAGAAATATATATGGAACATAATGAGTAACTGCACTGGTTGGTAAGATAATTACTGCCATATCATAGTCATGCTATGGATCAGTATACTTGCACAGCTGGGGGGTGTTCTCAGTCCTAAAGTCAGCATCCTTTCACCTTAGGTGGTCCTGCTTGTGCTTTTTAAGGTAACCATAGTGGTAACCACATTGTTCCCAATTATGTGGAATGACAGTTGCAGTAAAGACAGCCTTGGATAAGATATTCTAAGCCTCAGCCTTATACTGAGAACCAATATATTCCCCCTGCAGCAGCCTACAGTTGTAGTATTTCCTGGGGAGTGCTGCATATATCCTGAACTCCTCTACACCCCTCCTTTGTGCTCTAAATTTAACACCATTTTCTCACTTGCTAGCCATGTCTGCAAAAGTCAAGCTAACACATATGTCTGATTTGGTGTCTGCTTCAAATCTTATGTGTAACTGGTATTGCACAAGGATTCACAGGCTTGCCAACTGCATTTGCACAACTGAAAGCAGATGGACTTCTTGGCAAACACATTGGCACTACTTGTATCACACAGCAATAAAGGTGTGAAACGTGACATTAAGCTGCACCATGTGTGGTGCTCCACTCATTATTATAGATTCCAGTGTTCAACAATGTACTGCTTAATGGCATGGCTTTTGAGTGTTGCACTTTGGAAGGTGAAAGATGCTGAATTCTGACATGCAGTTACATTAGGGGCTTACCCAATGTTAAAATATTATTGTAACAGCTTGGATTTGAACCCATGGGATAAAGGATACAAAATTGCAATGTAATGTATTAACTGACCTTGTCACAGGAGAACTAGCCTTGCAGCATGGGAATTTGACATATTTGTGATTACTGAATGAATGGAGCTGCATTGCAGAGAGGCCTATATGTGTGTGCTTGTAAATATGCCTTGGAATGCATTCTTATGTAAAAGCCATTATTTCTGCAATTAAATATGGCTCAGATGGATGCAGTTGCATATGATGATTAACATAGATTGATCTATGTTACATACATACTTCACAAGACATAAGGGTTATAAACATGTTAGAATATGTGAAGAGTCATGATTATCACAACAAAAGTATTGTGTCCATCATGCATATGCAAGTAAATTTTATATGAAATATATTTATTGTCTTGTCTAGGAAAGTGGACACACATTAGGTTGTGTTTATCTGTAAAGCATTATTCATATTACTAAATAGAACCGTTTAGTATACATGAATAATGCTTTACAGATAAACACAACCAAATGTGTGTCCACTTTCCTAGTTTAACTGCAGTGGTGGTGCTGTGGTAGCGTCATCGCCTCACAGTAAGACGTTGTCCTGTTTGATTCTCAGCTAAAGCATCTTCTGTGTGGAGACATGCATGAATGGGCGTACCTTCATTGAAGGTTGTGCGTCAGGGCTGGCAACTTGGCACGTAAAAATCTACTGCCAATCATTAGTGGACTGGAGTTCCTCTGTGGCAAACCCTAACCAGGAAAAGCCAAAAGACCCAACAACAACAACAACAACAACTAAATAGAACAGTTTCATTATGCAAGGCTTACTGACACAGAGCTTGCAAAAACATGTTTAGCATCATCAATTTTCTTAAGTGTTACATTCCTATTCAAAAAGGTTTGAGAAATGGGCTTCTTACACCCTTTTTAAAATGTATATTTTACCTGGATTTGAACCCTTAGTCATCTGTATTATTTATCTAAAGTCACTGCCCTTGTACCTTGTGCAACAGAGATAATTATATGGCAAGTGGGATTTCTTCTGTCAGTACTGTTCAGAGTACTGTGGAAAGTACACCATTGACAGGCATATTTGAGATACCTAAGGCAGTATAAACTAATTTTTCACTTTGTTCTTTAGAGACTGAACCATGCTTGCACACTGCCAAGCAAAGAGTGAACGTACCTTAAATGGAAAAAAATGGAAAAGTAAATATTATGAATAATTACCAAGTAACCTCTAAAGAGAATTGGAACAATGCTTCATGCGTCTTATTCCTCTTGATTCACCTGAGTTACACCTTGTGCCAAAGATAAAGTTATCTGATGTGCATTTTCTTCAATGATTACTATCCAGATTGCTGCTAGCCATGCACTGCTGCCAGGTGTGTTTGAGCTACGTATGTCAGCCTAAACTAAAATTTTCAGTTTTTCCTTAGGTAGTGGACCCTGTTTTCATGCTATCAAGTGAAGAGCAAATGGCCCTTAAAGAGAAGGGAAAAATAGATATTCTGAATAACTGCAATGTGATCTCTATACAGGATTTGAACAATGCTTCATGTGCCTTATTTCTCTAAATTCATTCCAGTTACACCTTGTGCCAGAGAATTTAACATCTGTCAGGTGCATTTACTGAAGTAATTACTATCCCTTTTGGGGGAGGCACATAATAGCAGGAGTGTTTGAGCTATGGCAGCCTAAATCAAATGTTTTACTTTTTCCCTTAGGTAGTTAATCCTGTTTGTGCACTGCCAAGTAGAGAGTAATGAAGATGAATACAAAAATACAGAAAGTAAATGAAATGCATTGCATGTGTATATGTAGCAATGACCAGAGCAAGAAGTGCATTTAAGAAAAAAATTCTTTTTCACATCTCCTTGCAACATCAGACATGTACTTTGTAGCACAATATCAGACTTCTAGTTAATGATAAATACTGAGAAAGTGGGCATACTAATGATCACATGTTGTTAGCAATGGTGGCAACAGTTGGTTTTTATATAACAAAATGGGGTCATAAAATGTGATTAAAATTTATTCAGACAATCCCCTGTAAAAGTATTATGGAAGTGGATTAAAACCATGTATCAGATATCCTTTATCTATAACCTCACTGCACTTATACCTTGTGCCACAGAGAAAGATACATGTCAGGTGTATTTTCTTCCCTGCATACTGTCCAAAGTGCTGACAGTTGAGCAGCGCTTCCTGGCTGGCTTGCGCTACCTATGGCAGCCTAAACAACATTTTTCACTTTTTTTCCTTAAGTCCTTAAATTGATTTTTATGCTTCCAAGCAGCACGCAAATGATACAAGAAAAAAATGACATAAAAATTATTGTAGATCAAATACTTTACGTGTGCATCTTTAGCCAAATTTATGTTGTAACAGGGACCTGTTTAGATTTGAACCCTCAAATAAGGGTATTGAAAGCAATCATTTTAAACTATTTTCCAAATTTGCCACAGACAAAGGCAGACATTAGCAAGGTGATAAAGACTTTATATGTAATGATAATGTGACATTGTATCAAGTCACATTGACAGTGCAACAGAAACAAGTTATGAAAGTTGTCCTTTCACATTTGACTGTGAATGTCTGGATGATTGGGATATTGCAAACAGTTAGCATAGGCACATTTTCACAAGATATTAAACAAAGACTGCAAATATTGCAGGTTTATCCCTTTCTGTCTGTTGCATCCTTTCATTATCTATGCTTTCATAATAACAATTCTGTCTCTGTTTTCTTGCCATATGTTATATTTAACAATGCTTATAGTACTCCCTTTAATATGAACAACATGTCTTACTATGTGCCAGTAACTGTGGTTATTTAGCACAGCCTTTGAATGTTAGGATTGTCAATCTCCTATATCAGTGAATGCACTTGCAAACTTTTTTTTAAGTCTCTTCTCCCTGACACACCTTTACTAGGTATAAATTAAAGTGGGTATGCTGTGAAAGCTGATTATTTCTGCAGTCAGTTTAAAGTGACATCTGCAAGCCATTAGCAGGAACACTTCTCAATGTTCTTCCTTGCAATCCTAGGGTGTATGCATATAATCGTGTAGGTCCTTACACCATGTTTACATACCCTACACTAGCACAGTTTTGGTATTCAGGAATGCTAAAATGTCATACCTTATCAGACTCCTTGACACTGGTGCAGATGTTGGTGCCAGACTATCACAAGCATACCTTCTAGGTATGTAAGCAGCAAGTGTCATTGTTGTTATATTTTTAGGATACAATATACTTCGCTCTGATAGACTACACAAAAAGGTGGTGGTGAAGCAATAATTTACAGAGACTCCCTAACAATTATTACATATACAAACCAGCACCTACCTTTGGCAACATGGAATTCTTATTAGCATCTCTTCACATTAATAATAACAAACAACTTTGTATTATTGTACTATACATCCCCCAAGCCATAATATCCCCACCCTTGAAGATTTCCTATCCTGGTTAAACAAAAATATATCACAGTAAACCATCATATTAGGAGACGCTAACATAATTTGGCAAATCTTTACCTCACACTCTCCAGCTAACAGCATAAACTTGTATAGCTTTACTCAACTTATCACTACTCCCACACATGGCATATCCAGTCAACCTGAGTCAATATTAGATGGATATTAGTATCCCACTCTCAAAACTTCTCCAATTCAGGCACTCTAGCAAACAACCTAAGTGACCACCTTCCAGCCTATTCCCATAGAACCCACACTCCCAAAAATCACTCCTACAAAAAACAGGAACCTCATCCACTTTGACCAAACTACTTTCACCATCATCCTAAAAGCTCATAACTGAGCTCCGATAAAAACACTACTTTTAGACAATACTGTACATTATTTTAACACAGTCTTCCAAGACACTCTTAGCCTTGCACCAATGTGTACCAAATGTACACAACTTAATCATGCCCCTGGCTAACAAAATCATCTAAACAAACTATCCTTGCAAGAGGGTGTGCCTGGAAACAATGACAGAACAATAAAACTATGCAAACTGAACAACCTTTTAAGCAACTCTGTAATAAGGCAAAAAAAGTAGTAAAAATGATAAAAAAATTTATTCTCAGTGCAACTAACCAACTAGTAAAACAATCCAGAAATGTTTTGGAAATCTGTCTCTTCTTTACTAAATCCAGGAATCTTACATAACTCAACACCCTGCCCAGAAAAAAAACATAACAAATAGCCAGTATGTTTAATACCCACCTTATTACTTCCACCCAGAAACTAGTGAATAACTCTAATAATGACAGATATCTAGATTCTCAAAACCCAAACAGCTCAATACTAAAAAACAAAATCCCTCTCTCATAATTTCCAACAAAATCTTCTAATACTAACACCTACACTCATTTCGCTATTCAATTGGTACCCACATCCCTAGTACTTAGACTGCTATCCAAACTAAATCCTTGCTCCCTATCTGCTGATAAATTTCCACCTGAATATCTACAACTTGCTGCCAAAGCAATTGCATACCTAGTCAGTATTCTTATAAATCACTCCAGCTCAGAATCATATGCCCCTAATATATGGAAAAAAATCTATCATAACCCTATTACACAAAGGCAGGAATTCCAATGAACTTTCTAACTATTGCCCTATCTCTATATTCTCCTCTCTATCGAAAATACTGGAAAAATGCATACATGCTCAACTTCTACTGACAATAATCTCCTTGCCAAACCCAGCATAGTTTCCATCCAGCACACAGTACCATTACAGTTCTACTGTCCTTTACTGACACAGTAAACAAAGCCGTAGATGCAGGCCTAGCTACATCAGTAGTTTTGTTATATTTATCTAAGGCTTTTAACACTTTGTCTCATGTTTTACTGTTAAAACAAATAGAAATGTTGGGCTGCTCCTCTAATGTTCTAACATGGTTCTCCTCCTATTTAACAAACAGAGAACAATCAGACAAATGGCTGGATAAACAGTCAGAATACCAAATCAATAGTATAGGAGTCCCACAAGGATCCATTCTTTGGACCCTACTTTTTAACACCTTCATAAATTGCCCTCATAACGTTTCATTACAAAGTAAACTCATTCAATATGTGGATGAGTCCACCATTATCTCTTCCTCCAACAACTTCTCTGATCTCCATAAACTCACACAGAACTCATTTTCATCCATTGAATGCTGACTAAATGATTTTCAACTTCTGTTGAACACCAAAAAATCCAAACTCCTACTATTCTCTACAAAACCACCACACATAGACTTTAAAATATTTTCACATAAGAATACAGCAATTGAACTAGTAAACTCATTAAAACTAATAGGTGTAACTATCAATGGTAAGCTCACATTTGAATTACATATTTTAACACAGTAAAGAAAACCAATTTTAAACTTGATAAACTTTACCATCATAAACTTTTTCTTGACACAAACACCAGGGGGAAACTGGTGAACATTCTGTTCATTCCCTCCTTTCTTTATGAAAGTCCCATTTTTGCCAAACTCTATTCAACCCTTTTTAATAAACTCCAAGTATGTTATAAAATAGCTAAATTTTCCTTTGGCCTGTCCAACCACACACATCATTGCCAAGCTATATCTCAACTCAATTCACTTGAATTTCCCCCACTATCTACATTACACTCAACTTACTCTTGCCCACAACTTACTATTTAAACCACATAACTGCCATACACTCTATTCTTCAAGCATATACTTATACCTACATGCTTCATTATTATACTGTGATTATTATATTTTATCAGTTTCATTATTACTATGAGTGATGTTATTATATTATAAATGTCTATATTTCTGTGATTATCATGTGTCATCCCTTTTCTTCTTTGTAATATACTGTTCTACAGTGTTTGTGGAGCTTTTCTCCCTGGGCATCCACTGAAAATGGGTTAATGACCCAGTAGATGTTCCCGGTTAACAAATGTCAATAAATAAATAAATATTCATATATCTAAGCTGTCTTTTACACACACACACACACATATATATATATATATATATATATATATATATATGTGTGTGTGTGTGTGTGTGTGTGTGTGTGTGTGTGTGTGTGTGTGTGTGTGTGTATATATATATATATATATATATATATATATATATATATATATATATATATATACAGAGAGAGAGAGAGAGAGAGATAGTCAGTGATAACTGTGTGAATCATACTACAGCCATACAGAGAAAGTGGAATTTGCTTTGGGTTTGGGTGGTAGCCATGTTCACCATCTTTTTTCTATGAGAACCCTTTTAACCTGCACTTGTGAATGAGACTGTTCTCTTTTTACTCTTTCATTTGAATTGTGATACTTAACAGATTTCTTTCCTTTCCATTAATCTCATACAGGTACTTCTGGCTTGCAAGTGCCAGCATACCTGCATGTGATAAGTACACATTTGTTTATTGTTAATAATTTATATAAGGTAGTTTCAGGTCTATATGACACTAACGTTTTTGTAGCTTTAGCATCTGTTAAGAAGTTTATCGTACTTTTATTATAAAGCAGATGTGATCAATTTTATTCTCCATTTTTCTATTTGATGTGCTTATTGCTTGTTATCATAGGTGTGTTCCTGAGAGTGGCAATGTCGAACTCATACCACCTTATGTAGGAGTATTGGTAGCCTCTGATGATGGTGGTGGTGATGAAGAGGCACAGTCTGAGCATTTAGAGGGGTCTGACACTAAAGTTTTGATTCCCATATCCTCTACCTACACATACCCAGGACACAGAGAGGAGGTTGGCATAATGGTTAAGGTGTCTGCCTTACAAACAAAATGTGCAGGGTTTGATTCTGACATGGGGTAATTGGCTAGCCTTAAAATGGCACACAAGGGCACTTAGGCTAGTACTAATCTATGAATCGGCTATTATTAGCTAATTTTAGGGGGAGGGTGGCCACATGGTTAAGGTGTTTGCCTTACAAACACAAGTTGCAGGGTTTGAGTCTCACAATGGATAATTGGCTAGGCTTAAAATGGCTCATAAGGGCAGTTAGCTTAGTACTAATCTATGAATCTATGAATCTATGAATCTATGAATCTAATATAGGACAGGTTGAGGTTGACACAGTTGTTCAGGCTAGTGTGGTTATTCCACTTACAGTGGGGGTTCCTTCTCCCGGTAGCCAACGTGAGGTCATGGTGCCACACAGGAGGATTTCCATGGGTGCTGAGAGGACGCTTGCTGTCCAGTATCCTCCTGAAGCTGACATGTCATTAGGTGCCACCAGATATATGAGTGGACCATAGTGGAGAAACATGCACATCCCACTCAGGCATTGAAAGAGACAGTGTGACTACTAAACATCATGCATTCTGATTTGAATGACTCCCTGAATTGTGTGGGCAACTCCTTAGGATGAATGTCACACTGGATTGAGCAGTTTCTGTGGTGGAACATCAGTTGGGGGAGGGTGGGCCTCCATATGGCCAGAAAGCAGGTCCATATTCTGATGTTAGCAGACATGACCATGCAAGATCCTATTCCCACAGTGACACTACATCCCCTGCTCCATCAGTTATTGTATTGCCCACATACAGATATGGAAGACCATGGGGTCATGTTTCTGGATGTAGTCCTGATGAGAACTCATCCGGCAGACATCGGTCATGTTCAGATAGCACCTCAACATCTAGCGAGGGCTGTGGAAGTATCAGTATAGCTCATGACAGAGGTGGTTTTCATGGTCAGGGTGACAACACTAAACTGAATAGTCTACTGTGCATGGATCAGACCTGTCCAAGATGCCATTAAGTAGTGCTAGCACAGCACTTGATTGTGTTCATGCAAGCATACACACACACACACACACACACACACACACACACACACACACACACACACACACACACACATAAACACACACATACACACGCAGAAAGAATAATTCATTTGCACATATCACTTTAGACAGATGCAAACTGTATAAGCAGTACTGCTGAGTGCAATACATCTGTTATTACCAGACCTGCATATTGCATACTCTGAGAGATACATGTGTTTCTTACTTGCACATTGTCATCCTACCCCCACCCTGTGCAAATGATGATGACTGTGCCATGCCCTTTGCATGTCAATAAATAAATAAATATTCATATATCTAAGCTGTCTTTTACACACACACACACACACACACACACACACACACACACACACACACACACACACACACATATATATATGTGTGTGTGTGTGTGTGTGTGTGTGTGTATATATATATATATATATATATATATATATATATATATATATATATATATATATATATATATACAGAGAGAGAGAGAGAGAGATAGTCAGTGATAACTGTGTGAATCATACTACAGCCATACAGAGAAAGTGGAATTTGCTTTGGGTTTGGGTGGTAGCCATGTTCACCATCTTTTTTCTATGAGAACCCTTTTAATCTGCACTTGTGAATGAGACTGTTCTCTTTTTACTCTTTCATTTGAATTGTGATACTTAACAGATTTCTTTCCTTTTCATTAATCTCATACAGGTACTTCTGGCTTGCAAGTGCCAGCATACCTGCATGTGATAAGTACACATTTGTTTATTGTTAATAATTTATATAAGGTAGTTTAAGGTCTATATGACACTAAAGTTTTTGTAGCTTTAGCATCTGTTAAGAAGTTTATCGTACTTTTATTATAAAGCAGATGTGATCAATTTTATTCTCTATTTTTCTATTTGATGTGCTTGTTGCTTGTTATCATAGGTGTTCCAGAGAGTGGCAATGTCGAACTCATACCACCTTATGTAGGAGTATTGGTAGCCTCTGATGATGGTGGTGGTGATGAAGAGGCACAGTCTGAGCATTTAGAGGGGTCTGACACTAAAGTTTTGATTCCCATATCCTCTACCTACACATACCCAGGACACAGAGAGGAGGTTGGCATAATGGTTAAGGTGTCTGCCTTACAAACACAATGTGCAGGGTTTGATTCTGACATGGGGTAATTGGCTAGCCTTAAAATGGCCCACAAGGGCACTTAGGCTAGTACTAATCTATGAATCGGCTATTATTAGCTACTTTTAGGGGGAGGGTGGCCACATGGTTAAGGTGTTTGCCTTACAAACACAAGGTGCAGGGTTTGAGTCTCACAATGGATAATTGGCTAGGCTTAAAATGGCTCATAAGGGCAGTTAGCTTAGTACTAATCTATGAATCTATGAATCTATGAATCTAATATAGGACAGGTTGAGGTTGACACAGTTGTTCAGGCTAGTGTGGTTATTCCACTTACAGTGGGGGTTCCTTCTCCCGGTAGCCAACGTGAGGTCATGGTGCCACACAGGAAGATTGCCATGGGTGCTGAGAGGACGCTTGCTGTCCAGTATCCTCCTGAAGCTGACATGTCATTAGGTGCCACCAGACATATGAGTGGACCATAGTGGAGAAACATGCACATCCCACTCAGGCATTGAAAGAGACAGTGTGACTATTAAACATCATGCATTCTGATTTGAATGACTCCCTGAATTGTGTGGGCAACTCCTTAGGATGAATGTCACACTGGATTGAGCAGTTTCTGTGGTGGAACATCAGTTGGGGGAGGGTGGGCCTCCATATGGCCAGAAAGCAGGTCCATATTCTGATGTTAGCAGACATGACCATGCAAGATCCTATTCCCACAGTGACACTACATCCCCTGCTCCATCAGTGATTGTATTGCCCACATACAGATATGGAAGACCATGGGGTCATGTTTCTGGATGTAGTCCTGATGAGAACTCATCCGGCAGACATCGGTCATGTTCAGATAGCACCTCAACATCTAGCGAGGGCTGTGGAAGTATCAGTATAGCTCATGACAGAGGTGGTTTTCATGGTCAGGGTGACAACACTAAAATGAATAGTCTACTGTGCATGGATCAGACCTGTCCAAGATGCCATTAAGTAGTGCTAGCACAGCACTTGATTGTGTTCATGCAAGCATACACACACACACACACACACACACACACACACACACACACACACACACACACACACGCACACACATACACACGCAGAAAGAATAATTCATTTGCACATATCACTTTAGACAGATGCAAACTGTATAAGCAGTACTGCTGAGTGCAATACATCTGTTATTACCAGACCTCCATATTGCATACTCTGAGAGATACATGTGTTTCTTACTTGCACATTGTCATCCTACCCCCACCCTGTGCAAATGATGATGACTGTGCCATGCCCTTTGCATGTCTTTGTTTTTTTAACTGAACCACGATACCACACCAAGAACTTTATTAGGTAAAGCTTTCGGGTCTACACCCTTCATCAATATGAATCATTACAAAAAAATCAACATTTAAATAGGAGAATACAAAATCACATGCTTCAGCCCATCCCACTCCCTAATTAACAATCAAAACTAAAAGTAATATACAACTCAAAGCTCCAAATAAAAAATACTAAAAAAAACACTAAAGAAACAAAGAATCTTACTTTACATAAAAACTCTTCTGCTTAGAATAAAACATAAAAAATTATAAAAAATTATTAATAACTTATACAAATATTATATACGTGTTTAATATATCTATACACAATAAAAAAGTCACTGGTAGCATCTAGCATCCTATGGTGTACTACATCAGGTTCTAGAAACTTGTCATAACCTATTAAAGCTTCTCTCTCTGCCTTCTAACTAATACTGGCTTTAAACTAACCGCATTATTCAAGCCAGGGGGTACATCCGCCTGTAGCCTAATAATCCACTCAAGTTCTCTCAACTCCAAAAGATTGTTAATGTCACCTTTCCTTAAACTCACTGCCATTTTACTTAATACCCTAAATTTAAATACATGTCTTTCACCTTTTTCCATGGCATGCTTACTCAGAGCATCTGTCAATACTTTTCTTCTTACTTCAGATTTATGCTCCACTATTCTCTCTCTTAGTTTTCTGATCGTTTTGCCCACATAGAACGATGTACATAAAGTACACGTAGCTAGATACACAATCTTTTCCTCATTACAAGCAGTTAATGTTTTTATAGCAAAGACTTCTCCTGTTATTGGATGTTGAAATTTAGTGTCTCCTTCATATAAATCATTGCAACTTTTTATTAATTTTAAAACAAATATTGTACAAAATTATTTAAAAATAAATAGAACAAAAACATAACTAGTTAGAGACGTCCACAACAAAATCACACATAGAAAATTAAATTTATCAAGTAAATCACTTAATTTTGACCAAAATCTAAACTGGTGAGTAAAATTCAAAGTACTCATTTTGGTAGTTGACAATTCTTTTTACAGAGGGTTTTTTTTTTGATAAATTAATTAATTCAGTGAAAGAAATGGTAGTTTTTACATTTCACATTCTTTGTGACTATTTTTCTTGCTATAGTTAAAATGGACCAAAGGAGAGGCACCTGCATCCTAAGAAGGGAATCCAGAATTGGACTATTCAATAAGATCAAGGTGTTAGAAATTATTCATTTGAAAGGTCTGTACCAGTAGTTGTGAAATGAGTCATTCAAAGACCATCTCTCGAGACTTCTCTTTAAAGAAAACACTTCAGTCTGTTCGTTCTAACATACAAGAACTTTCTTTAAAAATGGACAGAATGGATAACAAATTTGACAGCTTTAAAAAATGTACCAAACAAATGGAATAAATACAAAAGATTTTAAAACAACAGAAAACTCAGATAAATGGAATGGAAGATGCCCTTAATGGCATAGAAGGCAAAGTATCTGAAGATGAAAACAGCATTGAATTTCTACTGCTATAGAATACCTTATTACTAAACAAAATTGATGACTTGGAGAACAGATCCAGGATAAATGACATCCATTTTTTTTGGAGTGCCTGAAAAAATGGAAGGAGAAAAATATGGTCAACTTTCTTACTGCCTGGCTTCCTAAGACTCTGAATTTATCTGAAGCTATGTTGTATGGTATAGAAAGAGCACATAGGTCTCTAGTTTCTACATCATCAAAAACTAACTCTTCACCAAGATCAGTTATTGTTAAGTTCTCCTCATCTCAAGACAAGGAGCTAATGCTTAAAACAGCCTGGTCCAAATATCGTATTAAACTAGATGACAAACTAATAAGATTTGATAATGACTATTCCAATACTGTAATGATCAAAATTATTTTTTTTTGCCTCTAATAAAAGAACTTAAGAAAAGGCAGTTTAAGGTGCATTTGTTCTTTCCTGCCAGGCTCAAAATATTAATTCCAGATGAAATTAGTCACTTTAAAGGCCCATACTCTTCGCTGTCATTTTTAAAAAGAAAACAAAACAAAAAAGAGAGAAGGATAAGTAATACCTGGGAATCCAAGGAGATGAAAAAGAAGCTAAAGGACAAATGACTCTTAGCTTTAGTATAACATTGATGTTAACTGTCTTACTAACAAAATTCTTTTTCCATGGCAAAGTTTACCAGTTCAGTTACTGGAGATATAGGGGAAAGGAAGGAAACAAATTCACTTCTCTATAAGGTAAATAAATGTCACTTTTTCTTTTCCTATATAAATTTCTAAGCTAATATTCTATATTTTATTTTTCACATTAAATATATACCTTAGCTTAATAAGTATTAAGAAATTAACTCTTTAACTAATAATAAACTTTCTTTACATATGTATCCTGGTTTCCTTTCTTCATATATGTTCCACATAAATCATAAAGTGATAGCTCATGATAACATAGCATAATAGCAAGTTAACAGTAGCAAAACCAGGAAAAAACAAAATATCCACAGGCAAAGGAAACCAGAAGTAATAGTAAAACGTCAAGTCTTTATTTGGCCACACCACAACAAAATCCACAATAGATCAAGCGCTTTCATTCAGTTAATACCAAGCTTTCTCAAGATGAAAAGCAAGTGAAAAAAACACTCATTAAATATATGATAGTGAGTCATATGACTCATTAATTAACATAATAAATTATAATTCGTCATATGGATATAGAAATGTCACTAAAAAAATATTTGTAAAAACCAATGCTGTTTCAAAACAACTTGATAGTTGCTAATACAGATTACTAGCATGATGTAACAGTCACAATTGTTATTTGTAAGAAAAACATTAAAAAGTATTACAGATGTGCAACTAGCCATCCCCTTGACTTGTAAAATGCTAAACAGCAATAGCATAACACTTTGAATCTGCTATAACATTTGAATGTGCATGGGAGTATAAATTCAGTGCAAGTCAGACAAAGTCCTAATAACCAAAGTGACATAATAAAAAATGTGTTAAAAATAATTTCAAAATAGTTTCCTTTTAAAAGTATGTATATAAAAGATGTGATATTTATCACATCTTGAGAAAAAATAATTTATGAATTAAATAATAACAATGTAAAGTGAATCATGTAGGTTTTCATAACCCAATAGTTCATACTGTTCATAGTCTAGCCATCCTCAACTTTAAAACACTACTAATATTAATGTTTTCGTTAAGACGTGGAGGTTTACCAGCGTCTAATCAGAGCTGCCAGAGGAGTTCCTTGCACTCCAGTCTGGTCTCCCAGTCACCACCCCTGGCCTCTGGTATCACTTGTTCTAAAACTATAAACTTAAGTTCCATATTGGGACAAAAAGTGGAATGTTTATAAAAGGCATTAGTCTCTTTACTTTTGGAGATATCGTATAAGTGCTCATAAATCCTTCTTCTCAGGGATCTTTCTGTTTTCCCTATGTAAAAACTAAAACAACTTGAGCATATGCCTAAATAGACCATGGCTAGTTGCACATCCGTAATAATTTTTAATGTTTTTAATGTCTTTATCACAAATAACAATTGTGACTGTTACACCATGCTAGTAATCTGTATTAGCAACTATCAAGTTGTTTTCAAACAGCATTGGTTTTTAAAAATATTTTTTTAGTGACATTTCTATATCCAATATGACGAATTCTAATTTATTATGTTGATTAATGAGTCATATGACTCACTATCATATATTTAATGAGTGTTTTTTTCACTTGCTTTTCATCTTAAGAAAGCTCGGTATTAACCGAGCGAAAGCGCTTGATCTATTGTGGATTTTGTTGTGGTGTGGCCAAATAAAGACTTGACGTTCTACTATTACTTCTGGTTTCCTTTGCCTGTGGATATTTCATTTTTTCATAATAGCAAGTTACTCAAAGTGCATTAAATGTGTGTTGTGGATGGACTGAATGTTTATGGTGTTTTTAAATTTTAACTCTTAATTCATATGTTATGGTTGATTGGAATATATGAAGTATTATATGTATGAGATTTGAATGTGCATTCTCTAAGAGATATTAGACCATTATGCTGTTTATGAGTACTTCTTTGCTAATATAGTGGTGCTAGGGTGGGTGTATGCAGTGTGTATGAAGCTGTTTTCTTTTTTTTTTTTTCTTATTTTTTTCTTTCTTTTTTTCTTTTTCTTATCTTTCTTATATAGTCTTATCTGGGATGGTTGGTGTTGGTTTATTCATTGGGGAGGAGTTAGGAGAGGAGAAAAACAGTAGTGAAGACAATTTCTGGGTGAAACCAGGGTTTCACTTTGAAATCTGCCAGTTATTTTTTTTTTGTTCTTCCCTCCCCAGCTAGGATAAATATACAAATCAAAAAAAAGAGAAAAAGAAAGAGAGAGGAAGAGAGTGTACCAAATAGGTATAACGAACAATAAAATCATAACAAAAGTGTTACAGAAAAGGGTCATAAATATCAGGGAGCAGGTTAGTTTTAACCACTTACACAACCTTCTTTCTCAGTGTAACATGAATGAAAGTTGTTTGCTGACAGAGGTATTTCCCTGTCACAGAGCAGGTTCTAATAGAATGTTTCTTTCCTGCCCTTTTTTCTCAGGAGACAATTTATACAATGTTTTTTTTTCTGTGTGTGTGTGTGTGTGTGTGTGTGTGTGTGTGTGTGTGTGTGTGTGTGTGTGTGTGTGTGTGTGTGTGTGTGTGTGTGTGTACAAGAAATACAGGATAAAATATCGTTTTATGCTTGATTTTAACACACAAATTAAATGCAAAATAGTAAGAAGGTATTAATTAAACTTGCACTTTCTGTTATATTTACCTCAGAATTAATTTTTACGCAGTGGTACAGCCGTTTGCATTGTCATCTCAGAACAAGAGGTTCTCTGTTTTAATTCTTGGCTAGTATGCCTTCTTTGTGGAGTCTTCATGTCCTCCTGGCATTTGTGTGGGTTTCCTCCTGGTATTCTGGTTTCCTCCCATGTTACACAGACGTGTGTCTGGAGAATTTCTCCCCAGTCGTCCACTGAAAATTGGCTTGTTCCAAGTCAGACTTTCCTGGTAAATAAATGTTAAATAAATAAAATAATAAATAAATATTTTAACACTTGAAAACCTTTATTTTTCTCTTTAAGTTATTTAATACATTTTATAGTACTATGGCACCATACACAAAATAGAATTCATTTCTTCAGTTCAACATTTATCCTAAGATATTATATTATTCAAATTACATTCTGTTCTATTAATTTAAAGAAGAGAGGATGATCTTTATATTTCTGTTGAAGTCAGCCCCTTGCTTGGTTCTGTATATGTTTATGATAATGGTTGTGGTGATGATATGTGATGGTTTCTATGCAGGTGTGCTTTTTGAGCAGGAAATAAGGAGCAAAAAATAAAAGAAAAGATAACTCTCCCAGAGGCCTTCGCTAGCTTCTCCAGAATTGTTTGCGTCACTGCACTGGACACTGGAGGCACCCACCTCTGCTGCTCCAGATTTGGGGATCTGAACCTGACTCCTTCTTTGTCCCTTCGGAAAAATGCTCTCCTATCTCTAAGGATGGACTGACCCATGTTCAACTGCTGTTCACATGGAACTCTTCTCCACTTCGGCCTTCAAAGCCGTCTTTTGAATATTTTCTACTACCACCAAGATCTGCACCTGTGGCAGCTCCACCTGGGCCTTCACCATGGGCTTCAGTGCCATTGAGGTGGCCCTCTTACTTGTCACAGCATAGCCCCCTTGACTCTCAGTGCTGGCTGGGTATGGGCCTGATGCTCCAGCACCATCCATTTTCAGAGTTAGTTGATTCAGGAGGTGAGTTGTTACACACTCCTTAGCGGATTCCGATTTCCATGGCCACTGTCCTTCTACATGGCAATATTAGAAGCCCATGCTTTGAAAGTTAATTGAACGTCTGACACATAGTAAAGGAGGGACTAATATGAAAGTAATACCATATTTTCCACAAAGTCAGACAAAATTACACATTCATTTTGATAAGCTGGGAATTTATGTGTATCTTAAAAAGACTGTAGTGAGTATGTTGCCAACCATATTTATCCCTCAGCACAAATATAATTCTGGGAACATATTATTAGTTATTTTAGACATCACAGTTATTCCTTTACTATTTTATATCTCATAGTATGTTCTAGTGAATATGACATTCTATTTATAGAAGAGACACATTTTGAAATATAACTGTATATGCAAGTCCTCACAAACAAAGATTGTTTTTAGAGAAGTTTATTTGGTCTTGAAATATCATATATGTCTGCCATAATATCCAAGCATGTACAGTATTGTAGTCAGAACTGAGTCTAAAGAGTTAATTAGTTAGTCACATTATCAATAATATGTAATAGCATATTAGTAACATAGCATGGCTGTTATAAACAATGGTATATTTATTGTCTTTTTTCTGTGTTAATCTCTTTTTTCTCAGAACTGAAAGAAATGATTAGATTTATTATAATACTATATAAGCTGTTATAAATGGAATATAACTAAATGACTACAAGATCTGCTATACTTTACAGTGTATATGTTTTATAGCAAGTAAATGAGTATTTATCATCTGAATATTATGTATATACTAACTCATTTTAATTTTGTTAAATAAGTTAGACCTTTCATATATCATAACTTTAGAAGTAGTAGAGTGATGCCATATACTTATTTGTGGGTAGATGGTAGTATTTGAATAGGATTGCTATTCAAACTAGGAGTTTTAAACTCCATGGGGGGGGGGGGGCAAGAAATGAATACTGCATGTATAGTAGTTTACAAATCAATTATTTTTTATGGTATCTACAATTCTTGATAGAAGGTTCACAGTTAGCAATCTCAATGGTCTTATATTTATGAGTAAGTAGTTCACTAGATATAATATTTCAGTAATATTTCAGTACCATACTATTTACAAATGTATGAGGGTATGATATGTAATATTTATTTTTTGCTATTTCGGTAGTATGGCCAACTTGAAATGCATATCAGTTAACATCAGTGAACTAAATAATGGTTGTAAAATGGATAGTTTATAAAACTTTTTAAAAATATTTCATTCCAAAATTATCTTTTTTCAGGAAACACATTTAATAAAAGATGATTTGGGCAGAATTAACGCTAAACACTATTCTTTATTGACTAGCTCTCATAAACCAAAGCAAAGAGGGCTGGCAATTTTATGGAAACATTATTTGCGTCTACCTAAAATCCTGAACATGTTTAGTGATGAAAAAGACATGTTTTGTTCAGTGACTTTAGAGATTCAAAGGAAACCATACATGTTTATTAATGTCTATTGGATACCTGGGCTGGGAATGCAAACAGTTAAACAACAGTTGAGGGAAATAATATGAATATCAAAGGTAAACATTATTTTTGCAGGTGGCTTTAATTGTATATTATCTGACAAGGATACCAACACTAGATGTAAAAGGAAGAAACCTGCCTCAGTCAAGGCTTTGATGGAGTTCGCTGACCTATACAACATGAGTTTTCAGTATCAGACTCACTCTTCTTTACACATTTCTCACACAGACATGGGACACAATCACAAATAGACAGAGTATATTTTTCAAATGAGATCACTAGTAGAATAGATAATCCCTGGGATTCAGGAATGGCCATTTTCCATGCAGGAACAGTGTGAGAGCTCCTGTATGGAAAATGGCTGCCAAGCAATCCAGGAAAGTGTCATTTTCACGTGCACAAGCGGCCCTAAACTGTTTCTGCAAGGAAAGCCATGTGGGAGACAAATCACCTCATTTGCTGGTAAAAACCATGCAAATTAGGTGATTTTGCGATCCACGAAGCTGGCTGGCCTCCGTGCAGGAACAGTGTCAGAGCAGAAATGTATTCAGTTAGTAACTGAAAACATTTCTGCATCTGAGCAAACGGAAGTAGGACAGCTCATGGTAAGCATGTATTACAGTCAAACAAATATACCAATGGCCAAATATAAGGCCACGGGCATTAATAAATGTTTATTTTTTTTTTTTTAAATGAAACCTTTTTTTTGGCCGATCATGGTCGTTTAAGCTTAGGGCAGCAGAGTGCAAATGGGATTGTGACGAAAAAAAAAAATTGAGAAAAGTCAATTTTAAGATAATTCTGCATTTTGCCATTATAGTCAATGACATGCAGAATGTAAATAATATGAGGAGCACTGGTTGTCAAGGGGAAAGGGTCCGTCTAAGTGCAGTAACTAAGGATGTACACAGTGGGGTATGTAAATGAGGGGAGTTATACTGAATCAAAGATTTCCACAAAGTGTCAGTTTGCACCTAACCATGTAGGTGCAGCAATACAACAGTGCAAGTATAAGAGCTGAATGACTTCATAAGGGTGTGTGTCATGCTTGCTGTCAGCTCATTGGAGCTCTGTGGCCCATGTTTGCCCTTAGCTAAGCACAACTAAGGAAGGGTGTGTGTCTGAGGCTGTATTGTCTTATTCCATGAAATGCAGAGCTTGTTCACGTCCAGGCAGGGCCATTTCTGCTTAAAAGAGCTTACATTAGCTAAATGGGTGTGCACAGTGGGACTAAAAAAAAAAAAACAGAGGAAATAGCAGAACTGTTTACATTTGAGCACCGGGTATGCACTGCGCATGTCGGGGCTTAAATAGGGAGGAAGTGGAAAAGGTAAACAGCAGTAGGAAGGCAATCAAGGAGAACTAGCATACCTGTCAGGTGGAATGTATTAGAATCAGCCAATTACACTTGCAGCAGCCCAGCACACCAATATAAACTATGCAAACACCCTACAGACTGTTTTTTCTCACAAATTCTATACCACTGGTGTACACAGACAGGGGTTTTTAACTGGCAAAAATAACTAAATAAGTTAGCTGCTGATGCTTTATTCCATCAATATGTGCTAGGGACTTAGGGTGGTGAGGAGGAGAATGTTGACAACCGACCCACAGTGAGGAGGAGAAGAAGCGTGTACAGACCCAGGGTAACCTACCAGGGCCTACATGAGCTGGAGATAGTAGAGCACTATAGGGTGGACATGGACATTCTACAGCAAATCGTTGAGCTGTGCCAGCTATGCCTTACACACAGAACTAATAGAGGGGAACCCATCCCAGTGGATACCAAGGTATGTTTAGGCTTAAGAATACTTGCCACAGGTACCTTCCAAAGACCAACTGGGGATATCATGGGGGTCTCACAGGCATCAGCATCCAGGATACTCTACCAGTTCCTGGAGGCTATGACACAACATGCCAATGAGCACATATATTTCTCCACTGCACGTGAGGTGCTGACCACACATATGTGTCTCTTCCACCATATAGTAAAATACCCTGAAGTAGTTGGTGTTATAAACTGCAAGCACATCCACATCAAAGCACCACCCAGTGAGCAGGGCAGGGTCTACATAAACAACAAGGGCTTCCCCTCCATCAATTGCCAGGTTGTGTGTGATGCCCAGGGCATTATCATGAATGTGTGTGTTGGCTGCCCTGGAAGTTATCACAACTCCCACAGCTGGCATTGCTCACAGCTGTATCAGGTGTTTGCCAGGGGGGATATCCCATATGGCCATCTAGTGGGAAATGCTGGCTATGCACTGGAGCCATGGCTAAAGACACCCATCAGAAATGCACAAACACCTGAACAAGAACACCATAATGAGGTGCACGCATAAACCAGGAACATTGTAGAGCGTGTGTTTGGAATGCTCAAGTCAAAGTTTCACTGCCTTGAATTATCTGGTGAAGCCTTGCAGCACTCTTCAGCTGCATGTACACAAATGTTCATAGTATGTGCCATGTTACACAATATGATCCTGCAGAAACAGCTGCAGCAGGAACAGCATAGGGCAGAGCCACACAGCCCCCCCCCCACCATTGCCAAGGCAGCACAGGCACAGAGGGACCCAGAGGAGGGACATCCTGAACCTGCCCCTGTAGCCAGAAGGAGGCATGCACAGTATGCCCAGGCCTTGGCAAAGAGGCAACACATAGCACACACATTGACACCGTAGGGACCCAGGAATTGATACCTCTCTCTCTCTGACTTGCACAGACAGTGAAAGGGATGTCAAACATGTCACTAACTTAGCTTTACCATGTACAGAGAATGTACTATGTACAGAGAATATACTATGTGCATCCAACATAGTCAGCCCTCCAGCACTGTCCTCATTACTGGCCCAGCAACAAGGTCAGCCACTCTTCCTATCAATTACTGAATGGAGTAGTATGTTCTCATACTTGTATGTATAATATGGATGCAAATGCAAGGGAATTGGGTGACTGAATGAGATAGCAGCAGAAAGCTATATGGGACAGCAGGAAATTCATAACAAATACTGGTGTCAACATACTAGGCAGCACTACACAAGGTGACATCCCCCACTGCAGTACATGTGATGGCCCAAAGAACTGTGGGTGTCAATAGGTCACACACATGGATGTCAGTGAGGGTCACATATCCCCCACCAGCCTCACCCAGCAGGACAGGTGTAGATGACCATGAGGAAAGCCTGGGCTAAGGCCCCAAAATGATGGAAATGGTGAACAGCCCCCCCACCAGACCTACACAGACATACTACAACAGATCTGGCAGTTGCATTCCAGTTCTGAAGGGTAAGAAGTCTGAAACTGAAATATATGCTATTAAGATCTAACATGTGTACTCCACTGATATGCCTCCTGTCTAAATGATAGGTCACAATACGATATGAAATGGAAGCCAGCAGATTAACCGTACCACTACAGTCATTTCAAATGTTAAAGTCTGCAGGTTTGCACCCCCCCCAATCCCATGTAGAAATGCAATAACACATGGCTTGCAGCACTCTCAAATGGCCTACAGTCCTCTGGCAAGGGCCCATGCCTCACCCATAGTGCCAATGTATGGAATGTCAGGGGGTCCCAAGTAACAACCTAATAGTAAACAGAAAACAAATGCAAGGCCATGTTGACAAATCCCAGAAGCATGCCTCCCCATGTCCTACTGCAAGGACTGTGGATCAGGTCAATAAATACATCTGGGTTAAAGGCCCAACTATAGGGATACCTCCGAGATATTGCTTACATAATGTTAGGTGGAGGAGAGACTAATGGGGGGGGGGGTGTAGAAGCATGGATGCCATAGAGTGTATGAAGTCTCAAACTCTAATGTCTGCCCATACTACTCCCAACTGCAAACCCATGAATGAATAGCCACAAAACTGCTTGTAAACCACAATGTGAAGGTAAACTGACCAGATATATGAATCCTGCCTCTGGATAACCTGGGTGTATCTGTACAGCTGAGAGGTATGGCCCCAACAGGATATGGCCATTCCTTGAAGTTGCAAAAAGCATAAGAAGGGGAACCACAGCCAGCATGCTATCAAGGTGCTGCACCATTTACACAGAACCAACAGTCTATTGTCTGTAGCTACCCCTCCACAATGGCAGTTGTGTGCCAGAACGTGTAGTCTATATGCCTCAGAATATTGGTCTCAGCTGCATTTGTCTCATATTTCCTGGTAAATAACTGTAAGCAAAGAATGATAACTGTCAAAAGTTGATGACATGATACATCACAGTGAAAAACAGTGCACATGTCAGAATATCTATGCTACAACCAAAAATGTCACACAAGCAGCACAGACAGCAATAGTTATAGTATCCCCTGTATGTTAAACCAATTGTGTCTCCATATTGGCAACCTATCTACAGATATCCTGCAGAAACAGTTTGCTAGGCATAGCTGTAGCACACAAAACCCTAAACTGGAGTTCAACCCTCCCTGGAATGGATGCACACACTCAATATAAGGCCATACTGGGCATGTTCCTATACTTAGAGAAATGAAGCCCATGACTCACAACACAGTGGACTAAAGTTATTGATTATTTGCAGCTGTCTGTGCACACAAACCAAATTGTACATCATTGATACTTCACACACACACACACACACACACACTGGATATGAATGCACACACATATCTAAGGCAAACATAATATAATATGTCAAACATACACACACACACACACAGACATGGAGAAGAGAAAGACAGTGACAGAGAGAATCCCATTATGAGGCCTGTCCCACCTACTACACATCCCATTGGCCTATATCACATGATTTGCTGATGTCAATCACTGTAGAAATACCTTTGATTAGCCCTCAGCCCTATAGTGTCAGTGGTGCTTGTGATAACTGTGTAACACAACAGTACAAATACGCATCCATGTAGCAGTTGTAACCTCAGTCCTGTCAAATGTAAAGTTGTGTGTAAGTGTGTGTGTGTTTCTAGATGAATGTGGTTGAGGCCATTCACACTCACTAAATCTCCTGTACCCCTCCTTCAGCACTGCTGCTGATATCACTCACCTTCAAAGATACCTTTGGACAACTCCCCCCATCATATAAGCTCTGTGGCACTTGTGATAACTGTGTTATACTATAGTGTAGCAAACTAGTTAGGTAGGAGTTCCAATCCTGATCTTGGCAACTGTGTAAATGTGAGCATATGTATCCTTGCAGAGACCTGTTTTTGTGGTCATTCACACTTACAACACTTCCCTTACCCCTTCTTTAGCACTGCTGCTGATGTGACTCACCTTCAAAGATACCTTTGCACAGCTCTCTCACATGTAAGCTCCATGGTGTGTGTGATAAATGCGGAACAATGTAGTAGCAATGATTACATAGGTATGGGTTTGAATCTCAGCCATGGCAAGTGTATGTGTACATATGTATGTCCATACCTCAATGATTTTGGCCCCATTTACGCCCAGTACACATCTCAGTGCCTGACGTTAGCAGGCCTGCAGATATCATCCCCCTTAGAAGTACCTGTTGCCACTCATAAACCATGTAAGGTCAGTGGTGCATGTGGTAAATATGTAGCATAATAGTCTAAAAAGATAGTTTGATAGAGGTTTGAACCTTACCCCCGGCAAATGTAAATGTGTGTGTAGGGTAAAATATTTTCTGAAATCTGTCACCCACTGCATCACCCAATGCCTGTATTTACAAGAGCTGGTGATGTTCCTCACCTTAAAAGTACCTTGGGATAACATCCATCCTATAAGCTCTGTGGTGAGTGCGATAAATGTGGTACACTATAGTAGCACTACATAGCTAGGTAGGGGATTGAAACTCAGTACTGGCAAGTGTGTCTGTGTCTGTCATCAGTATCCTGTGTGGGGGTTGGTGTAGTTGTGTGATAACAGGATCCATTGGGGGATGGTTTTTGCTAAATTATTATGTTGAGGACCTAGTATATGTCACAATGTCCACATTGCAAGGCCAACAGATGTCAAATGCTGAAGAGGTTGGTGTAGACAATCCACAGCCCTAAATGTGACAACATGGATTAGTGAACAATATAGGCAACCCTTCTATTATGCAGAGACAACTGTCTACCCACATATCATACACAAACACACTTGGCTAGGCAACAACCACTATATTGGTAGTTCCCCCTGCATACTGCCTCACAGATAGCACTCACAGTGTGATTGCAGTGGACTACATGCCTGTTGACCACAGCAGTGCCACTGACATCAGAAAGTACTTTGATATGCTACATGTCTTGACTGAGTGTGTGCTATCCAGCAAGAAAAGGGACATGGCACCCTGTTCCATCCCCTTAGCATCCCAATCAATGTGTACAGTGGCCCTTTTACCGTGTTCCTCACAGGACACCTGCAACAACTGTAGAGTTTGCAAATGTACCCCATAAAGGGAATACCATGCCTTGTACACATGCCCTGTATGGACAGATACCACTAACTCCACTGAATACCTGTATCATACTGTCAATGTAGGTGCAATCACTACCTCAGTTACATCGCCAGGTCTCACCAAATGAGGTCAGGAATGTTACATCAGAAGATACCAATCTGTCCACACAACATGCCCCAGAAACCTCAAGCACACTTTCACACATCAAAGAACATGCATGTGGGACATGTGCACAAGCCAGACACTCTCCATGTTATGGAATATAGATCACTTACATGGGAAGCAGTGCACATCACTGGCCACCCACAACAGAAACCTGGATGAGTGGATGGGAATACAATACTGACCCCTTGGGGCCACTTCAGTGACTATTCTCCTGAGCCACACTGGGGACTATTGTCATGTGGCTTTTTGCCAAGGTATTCCCTTGGGCTAGCCTTGTAGAGCCTTCAGACCCATTCACCTACCTGTGAAGTACTGAAGCTATGGATCTCAGTACTGACAAATCTGTGTGTGTGTGTGTGTGTGTGTGTGTGTGTGTGTGTGTGTGTGTGTGTGTGTGTGTGTGTGCGCGCGTGTGTGTGCATGTGTGTAAATAGCAATCCCAGTGTGTTTGGTTGATGACTATCCCCTGTGGTTGTGGTTATTAGCAATCGGATGTGTGTCCAAACCAGATCATGTACCGTTCTCCATTCTACAACAGATGTACATCAACATGTACCTATGTACAACCCTCAGCACTATAATCTGTGAGGCATATGCAATCACTGTGTTACAGACCGGGAATTACCTTGCACATACTGTACCCTGCCTATGACATGGTGGATGTGTCAACACACTGCCATACACTGTGGCCTTGCTGCAGGGCTACATCCTGGTGACACACAGATGCCTAGAATAGACATGGGATACAGCATGTGAGAGCACATTCACTCAGCACTTCACTTGTGGGGGGAGAGAGGGGTAAACCTGGCACTGAATGTGTTGCCAAGACTGTGGCCAATATCTGTCTCAGGATAGGTATTAGCTTTGTGCAGTAACACTCAGTACCTGTGTTTAATGCTGTGGAGGTTGTTGATGTAACTATCAAGACTGTTGTGACTGTCATCGGTGTCTGCTGCATCTCTGCTGCCATAGATACCTGTCAGGGACACCATGATGGATCCAAAATTGTGTTTGAGGCTAGTAAGGGAGTTCAACAGTCATGGGACATCACCTTTCCCTGCAACAGTGTCCTCCTTCTGATGTACACTTCAGTAATGGCAAGGGATCATCACATTGTCTCCTAGTGTTTGTAAGACAGTATCTGTGTTCTGTTGGCTCTGGCTAGTACCATGCATTTGTGTACCTGTTTGTACAATGCCTGTGTGTATGATTCCATAGTCATGCAGCTACATCCCATTGCCATGGGTGCAGTGAAGACATCCACCTCTATTTTCATGGCTGCAAAGTCAGTTTTGGAGAGTTATTGACAGGTGGTTATCTTTGTGGGGATGAGGCTGCCATGTTGAGTTCCATGCTGATTACAGCCTGTGTGAATCTCACCATGCAGGGATTGACATCTGAGGATGAGCAATGGCCCCATATTTAAGTGGTCAATACAGGTCAGGGTTGTTGCATCCTCTACCATAGTTCAGTATGAGCTGGTCTAGGGCAATGGAAATGATGAATCCCAGAAGTTTTGGGCCACTGTACTGGTGATTGGCTACATTCCCCAGGTGATGGAGGGGTAGTTGAAGACTTGTACTGTGTCAGTGTTGCATTGGACCATCAGAGATGGCAGGGTGCTGAGGAAGTGCATTGACAGTCTAGGGACGTAGATGTAGACCCACAGCAGGCTATGGTCTGGATAGCAGCATTACTCCAAGGCAGTTGTACTGGAAGTATCTCCAATGCATTATGATGGGATGCTAGTCTGGAGGTGTTCCTATCCAAAATTAATATGGAGACAACACCACCTGTAGAGGTGTAGTGTGGTCCATGTTTGGGGGCTGACAGCTGTGGAATGCATCATAGCTTGATACTGCATTTCTGCTGTCTGCTGCTGTGAGCCACCTCTCCATTACAACAGACATGTGTCCTCCACTCCAACAACTGCTATGAGTGACTGCATCCTGATAGTTAGATTTCCACTGTTGAGCAGCATGACCCTCAGATTGCATACATGTGTAGCTGTTATGGTGGCAATAACATTAGGAACACTGCCTAATAAGGCACCATAGGGGTGGCAAGACACATAGCCAGTACCTAGCAACCTAGTGGTGACAGATGTAGGACATCCGTGGCAAGTCATTGGGTTTGGCAATCATGCCATCCCAGGCAGAGAGTTCATGGATCCCCTGAGAATGAAACATAACATGTAAGCCAATGTTGCAGTCAACCATCTGTTGATAGTACCACAGCATCATTCTGGGTGACAGCAGTACACTGCCCAGGGCTACTGTCTCACCTGCCTGAACCACATAATCAGAGAGTTCAACCATGTATCCTGTCATGTAGTCCAGGGAGGTGTGGCCCAATTAATTCACACCCACATGGATAGGGAGTGATACTTGTTGTTGTTGTGGAGTGACATGACTGGCTGTGTCATGTGTTAGATGTTGGCATATGATTGGTATTTGGCTGTTACCTGCTCCATATTCAACCCAGTGAGTGGGATATGTGTGCCTCAGTATTGAGTTACCCATGATCACTGTATGTGCAAGGTTGTCAGCCTTAGGGGCTTAGGTTGGGGGCACACTGTACTGGTTAAATATGTGTTCCTTGGCATGTGCCATGTCACGGTGTCTGAGTGGGTGTCTGCCTTGCTGGTCTGTGCTGTTTGGGTAGATGTCCATTGAGTGCCTCTGGGAAGGTGGGTGTGTGGCTTTTCACTGTATGTCATGGCTGTCAAAGTGGGTGTCATGGTGAGCTATGTGTTCCACATGGTGTGGTGCAGGTGTTGATCTGATCCTATTGACCTGCTAGTCCATTATTTGCTGGAGAGTGCATATGTCCACATCGGGTGATATATGGGTAACCCTCACAGGTCTGAGTGTTTGGAGTTTAGAGGGGAGGGTTGTCTGTGTACAAGCAACAGTTGAAACAGTGGCCCAGAATGGATGTGTGCACCAGGCCAACGGGTGAAAGCACAGATAACCACCCTTCAAACATACCAGGAGGGGTGGACATAACTAGTAAGCACTGGAAAGACATCTGTGATGAACAAGTACTGCTGATGGCTCACAGGTGTGCCACACTTCATGATACAATAACCTGGTGAAGTGCCAAGCCATAATGCTAGATGAAGTGCAAGACCAAAAGAACTAACATGATGTATGGGTGGAACAGAAGACAGACTGTCTGCCACCTGTAATACTTTACCACAGCTGTGCAGTTATCAGCAGCTTTGGCCATGTGAAAGTTCAGTAAGCTCTGTAGCACATGCAGTAACTGTGGGACACTATAGTAGACATACCTATATAGGCAGTAGTTCTAATTCCAATACTGGCAGGTGTGTGTGGGAATCATGTACTATCTGGTGTATACCATTTTTGATCTGTGTACTACCCTTTACACTTCCCTTCACTCCAAATTAGTAGACCTGTTGATGTCATCCATCTCCGAAGTACCTTTGATTAAGTTGGAAATGTATAAGCTCTGTGGCCCATCTCATAACTGTGCATCACTATAGTAGGAGTACCTAAATAGGCAGGAGTTCTCATCCCAATACTGGCAAGTGTATGTGTGTGTGAATCTTGTACTGTCTGGCACATACCATTTAAGACCTGTGTACTACCCTTTTCACTTACCATCACTCCAAATTAGTAGACATGTTGATGTCATCCACCTCAGAAGTACCTTTGGTTGAGTTGTAACTGTATAAGCTCTGGACACATCTCATAACTGTGTAGCACTATAGTAGGAATACCTAGATAAGCAGGAGTTCTAATCACTATGCAGACAAGTGTATGTGAGTGTGTGTGTGAACCACGAACTGTCTGGCTCATGCCATTTTTGACCTGTGTACTACCCTTTACACTTCCCTTCACTCCAATTTAGTAGACCTCTTGATGTAATCCACCTCAGAAGTACCTTTGGTTGTGCTGGAAATGTATAAGCTAGAAATACCTAGAAAGGCAGGAGTTCTAATTCCCAATATTGACATGTGTGTGTGAATCATGTACTATCAAAAAACAAGTAATCTCCGTGGTATCCCCGAAGTCTCAAAACAACCCATTAAAGTGTAGTGGGTCTAAAAACAAAACAGTATAAGAAACTTCTCTGTGTGGAAGATTTTCAGTCCATATATTTCTAGTTAATCACTGTATATTAATCAGATCAGACAATAGTAGTAGAAGTAGCGAACGTAAACTCGTCAAGTCAAAAAGTAATAATAGAAAATATATAAATCTACAGCATTACTAAGTATTCAAAAGTAATCCAAGCAAGGCAGGCAGTCTGTTTCCAGTCGAAAATCCTTTATTAAGTACACAGACAAGCGATCCAAGTAAAACAAAAATAGAGTAATAATTTTCTCACAAACTTTCTAAATATATATATACTTTTTATCAGGCATGGGAGTGGTTTATTGTGCTGTAAAACAAATTGTTATTGGTACACATGTTAAATTCACATCCCTTGCCCCATCAGTGTGACATTCGAGCTGGTCCTGCCCTACCTAGTAGCTGTCATAATAATATATAGCCCTAATGTACTTTAATGGTACATCTTATTTAACCAAATTATTAAGCAGATTATAAAGTCTGTGATTTTATACAAGGCAATATACTACATGGCTGGAAATATATCAACCTTAGTTCATTTTGTGATCAAAAATTATATATAAATATATACATATATATTTAGCATGTAAAATCAGTTTCTATTTTCATAACCTATTGTTAACAAAGATCGCTTTCATCCTTCTAGACTTCTTCAGGTCTGTGTATAAGAACCCTAAAAACCTATATAATTGTATAATTAGTTAGTATTGTTATTACCATCATTTTGAATAAAGTGGAAAAAAGAGAACAAGAAAAAAATAAATAAATAAATAAAATATATATATATATATATATGTGTATGATGATGGAAACAAAATATACACTTAAATTTCAAATGATTTAAAATGGTATTTAAAACCAATTTGTAGAAAAAAAAATAAAGTAAAATACAATTAGTCATGTAAACAATGTGGCAATTTTCTAAGTTCCAGTGCACTTTTAACTGAACATTAATAGTTTAGTCCAGGCTTTCTAAAAGAGTTCAGCTTTAATTGCCACATGAGTTCATGTTTCTCCAGAATATTCGGGATGTCTCCTTCAAGATCACCCATGTCTATGTGATCCAGGATCTGGAACTTAAAACCTCTGTGTCTTTTATGAAGAGAAAGGTGCTTGGCTAGTGCATTATTTTTACATCCAGAGCAGATTTCTGACCGATGACATGAAATCCTTCGCTTGAGTTTATTTACAGTCTTGCCCACATAGAATGCATCACATTCATTGCACTGTGCCCTGTAAATTACTTTTTTAATGTTACAGTCACCACCTGCACTGGTTTTAATGATCTTCTTTAAATAAGGGCAATAAAAACTATCACCTTGGTGTATAAATATACAAAATGTACAATTAGTTTCACATCTTTTAGTGCTTTTCTCACATGGTCTAGGTTTAAATTCAACAAAACTTCTAATATTCCTGGCCTTCCTATAAACAAATGATGGGGCTTCACCTAAGATGTTAATCAGAAAAGGGTTTCCTGTGACAATGTCCCAGTTTTCTTCAATAATATTTTTGATACTGTGATAATCCAAAGTGTATGTCAGGATGCAGCTATTTTTGCATTTGTTATTCTCTGTGGGATTACTTAACATTTTTCTTCTGGGGAGGTTGAGTGAAGGTGCTTCAGTCCTTTTCAGTTCTGTAATGGGTTCCAGGATGTTTTTTAACATCTGACTTTCATAGCCTCTCACTAGAAAATCATTCTCTAAGTTGTTCAGGTTTCTCAAAAATGGTTCCATCTCTGTGGTAATTCGAGCTAATCTATAGCCTTGGGATTTCACTACATTATACTTGGTTTTTGTAGGATGTAGACTTTTACTGAGGAGTAATAAGTTAACCCTCGTTGGTTTTCTGAATAGATCAGTGGTGATTCTGTTATTGTTGGTGTCCTTGGAAATCTGCATATCTAAGAAAGTGGTTGAAGTACAGCTATGGGAAGAGGTAAACTTCAGGAAGGGGGTTGTTTGATTGTGGTAAGTGATAAAATCTCCAAGCTGCAAGGTGTCACCTTCCCACACAATAAAGACATTGTCAATAAAACGTAAATAGCATGTGATATGCTGCATGTAGTCTATGTTGTTTAACACAAAGTCCTCCTCCCATTTTCCCAGGGCTATGTTAGCTATGCTGGGAGCCATGGCAGCCCCCATTGCTATACCAGTTTTTTGTTTGTAGTGTTTGCCATTGAAAGTAAAGAAAGTGAAGTCCAGTACAAGATTAATGAGCTTGCTTAACTTTTGCAGTTGTGCCTGTGTACCCTGATTATGTTTCTTAAAAGACTCCATAGCTGCTGTTATACACTAATTGTGAGGGAGCACTGTGTACAAGGATTCCACATCAATAGTTATCAAAATACTGTCAGCTTTCACTGTAATGTTTTTTATTTTCTTCAAAAAATCCATTGAATCTCTTATGTATGACTTGTTCTTTTCTGCTAGAGGTTTCACCAAGTAATCAAGGTAAATGGCTGTGGCTTCAGTAAGGGAACCTCCACTTGCTACCACCGGTCTATAAGGTGGGTCTTCTCTGTTCTTGTGTGGCTTTGGTATTCCAAAAAAAGTAAGGTAAATGTGGGCATGGACTCCATAAATAATTATAAAGATTTTCAGCGATAAGTTTTTCTTCCCATAATGTGGTGAGATTAGTGTTCCATAAATCATATGCTCTTTTTATGTCATCCATGGCAAATAACTCATAAAATCTGTTATCCTCCAGCATGTTCTCTATCTTTTGGTTGTAGCTAGTGGTATCAGTCACAAGTATACCTCCTCCCTTGTCTGCCTTCATTACACGCCTGGATTTATCATTGCCTAGCTCAATTAAACAACCCCCTTCCTGAAGTTTACCTCTTCCCATAGCTGTACTTTAACCACTTTCTTAGACATGCAGATTTCCAAGGACACCAACAATAACAGAATCACCACTGATCTATTCAGAAAACCAACGAGAGTTAACTTATTACTCCACAGTAGAAGTCTACATCCTACAAAAACCAAGTATAATGTAGTGAAATCCCAAGGCTATAGATTAGCTGGAATTACCACAGAGATGGAACCATTTTTGAGAAACCTGAACAACTTAAAGAATGATTTTCTGGTGAGAGGCTATGAAAGTCAGATGTTAAAAAACATCCTGGAACCCATTATAGAACTGAAAAGGACTGACGCACCTTCACTCAACCTCCCCAGTAGAACAAATGTTAAGTAATCCCACAGAGAATAACAAATGCAAAAATAGCTGCATCCTGACATACACTTTGGATTATCACAGTATCAAAAATATTATTGAAGAAAACTGGGACATTGTCACAGGAAACCCTTTTCTGATTAACATCTTAGGTGAAGCCCCATCATTTATTTATAGGAAGGCCAGGAATATTAGAAGTTTTGTTGAATTTAAACCTAGACCATGTGAGAAAAGCACTAAAAGATGTGAAACTAATTGTACATTTTGTATATTTATACACCAAAGTGATAGTTTTTAATTGCCCTTATTTAAAGAAGATCATTAAAACCAGTGCAGGTGGTGACTGTAACACTAAAAAAGTAATTTACAGGGCACAGTGCAATGAATGTGATGCATTCTATGTGGGCAAGACTGTAAATAAACTCAAGCGAAGGATTTCATGTCATCGGTCAGAAATCTGCTCTGGATGTAAAAATAATGCACTAGCCAAACACCTTTCTCTTCATAAAAGACACACAGGTTTTAAGTTACAGGTCCTGGATCGCATAGACATGTGTGATCTTGAAGGAGACATTCCGAATATTCTGGAGAAACATGAACTCATGTGGCAATTAAAGCTGAACTCTTTTAGAAAGCCTGGACTAAACTACTACTGTTCAATTAAAAGTGCACTGGAACTTAAAAAATTGCCAAATTGTTTACATGACTAATTGTATTTTATTTTATTTTTTTCCTACAAATTGGTTTTAAATACCATTTTAAATCATTTGAAATTTAAGTGTATATTTTGTTTCCATCATCATACATATATATTTTTTTTTATTTTTATTTATTATTTTTTTCTGGTTCTCTTTTTTCCACTTTATTCAAAATGATGGTAATAACAACACTAACTAATTATACAATTATATAGGTTTTTAGGGTTCTTGTACACAGACCTGAAGAAGTCTAGAAGGACGAAAGCGATCTTTGTTAACAATAGGTTATGAAAATAGAAACTGATTTTTACATGCAAAATGTATATGTATATATTTATATATAATTTTTGATCGCAAAATGAACTAAGGTTGATATATTTCCAGCCATGTAGTATATTGCCTTGTATAAAATCGCAGACTTAATAATCTACTTAATAATTTGGTTAAATAAGATGTACCATTAAAGTACATTAGGGCTATATATTATTATGACAGCTACTAGGTAGGGTAGGACCAGCTCGAATGTCACACTGATGGGGGAAGGGATGTGAATTTAACATGTGTACCAATAACACTTTGTTTTACAGCACAATAAACCACTCTCATGCCTGATAAAAAGTATATATATATTTAGAAAGCTTCTGAGAAAATTATTACTCTATTTTTGTTTTACTTGGATCGCTTGTCTGTGTACTTAATAAAGGATTTTCGACTTGAAACAGACTGCCTACCTTGCTTGGATTACTTTTGAATACTTAGTAATGCTGTAGAATTATATATTTTCTATTATTACTTTTTGACTTGACGAGTTTACGTTCGCTACTTCTACTACTATTGTCTGATCTGATTAATATATAGTGATTAACTAGAAATATATGGACTGAAAATCTTCCACACAGAGAAGTTTCTTACACTGTTTTGAATCATGTACTATCTGGCTCATACCATTTTTGACCTGTGTACTACCCTTTACACTTCCCTTCACTCCAATTTAGTGGACCTGTTGATGTCATCCACCTCAGAAGTACCACTGGAAGAGGTTGGAATGTATAAGCTCTGTGGCTCATTTAATAACTATGTAGCGCTATAGTAGGAATACATAGATAGGCAGGAGTCCTAATGCTGGCAACTGTTTGTGTGTGTGTGAGGATCATATCATGTGCGGCTTATACCATTTTGATGTGTATATCATACATGGCTGGTGACCACCTCCTACTGCCATTACTTTATACAGTGTGGTGATAGCATCTGCCTCACATGCAGCAGGTTAAACCATTGTACAGTCCTCTGGACAGATGTGTCTGGAATATCCATATGTTTGAAACCTATATGTGGTCGGAAGTGTTCTGTGTGCCTTAACAATGCCCATGTATGTGATATTATAGCCAAATAGGCTACAGTGTGTGTACTGACACATATGGCAGCATGAGGTATCATACATGACTGAAACATCATGCTGCTAGGATGTCTGCCGCCCTCACAGGTCGCCTACCTTGTAAGTGCAATACATGAGTTCAGATGCTTGGTTTTACAAGTGAACTGTACCTGTTATGGGTCACATTAAAGACTGGAAGAGGTGTGGACTGTTATACTGTGGTCCTAATTAGTATGTAACAGGAGGACCTTGCATCTTAAGAAGGGTGTGTACATAATTTATATCCAAGGTATACCAGTAGTGTGTCATGCATGACTTTACCTTAGGACGTTTGTCCAGCACAATTTGGTGGCATCTGTTCAGACGTCTTGGCACTAACAAGTTGTGAGGTATGCTACAGGAATGTTGAATTCACATCAGATAGGCCCCAGTGGTGACCACTGATGCAGTACAGTTAACCCCAGCACAAGTGAACATGCACAACAAGCAATATAGCTATTACATAAAGAAATATAGTTATTACTGATGGTTGTCTGCATGGTAAATTGCATGCACTTCACATGTCTGGGGTATTGCTAGGCAACAACAGAACAATGTAATACCCACCAGCTACAGGCTGCTGTCCCATATGCAGACCAGAGGGTCCTAGGTAGCTGTGAGAGGGGGTTATTATCAGCAGACACACATGTGGCCTTGGTATAGGATGGATGCAGCATGTCTGCACATCTATAGTACTAACCTCAATAATACACAATGTCCTGTCCTCACCATATATGTGCACCTCTGTGCATTATAAAACCCATTTCACAATGGCAATCAGACCTGACACATGCATGTAGATACAATACAGATACATGTTTGTCTGATACATTAGTGTACTAATGCCCACTGGGCCCTTACCTGCTCCTCATTTAGTGTGTGTGTGCAACTCACCTCCACAATGCTTCCCTCAGTGTCATGGCTTGCGCATTCAACATATGGCCCAAGTGTGGTAAGGAGCTCCTTGGTGGGTGTCAGGAGGGGCTGGATGGATGGGCCCCCACCTGTATCTAGCCAATCCCTTGCTACAGCAGCAGCCCAATGATATGCATGGCATTTGAGGTTGGTGGCCCAATGCTGCACATGCAAGTAAGTTCTGCTGTGCAGTCCAGCATCATTTACCATATGGACCACACTGTACCACAGGGCAGTCCTCGCCCGCACATCTTCTGGTCTCCGTCCACATAACAGAGCATAAATTCCAATCACATATTGGGTGATGATGTCTGTTTCCCCATCAGAGAATGCTGGTAGGTGAGCACTCTGCATGTTACCTGAAAGACATGAACTGGAAAAGGTCACAGGACTTCATACGGTGGTCAAAATGCACATCAACAGTGGATATTACTTGCAAATAATCCAGACTACCCCAGAAACCTCCAAGCTATCATGACTATAGCAGCTTGCATTACACACCTGCCCTTGAGCTATCGTATTCCCCAAATGTTGGACATTTGACTGCATAATCCTCTATTCTCCATTCTATTCTGTATAGTGGGTTGACAGTGGTCATCTTCCATGTGGATGGTGTGTGTATGGTGGCAAGTCTGTGTTTGACTGTGGTGTGTGATGGAGCTCTGAGCACATGCCCGAGTTCATGTAGGAGGCAGACACTGATGTTAGTATGCCCCATGGAGTTATGCTGTTGTTGCCATCAGTAGGCAATATGTACATGCTCACCATTGCTGTGGGGAGGAGTGTGGTTGATGTGCATATCTCCATGTACGACTGGGGTGGACAGGGTGGTGATGTTCCCACCTAACCTGTGTGATGCAGGTTGTCTATATCCATGGCATATGTGTATGAGGTGTTCTTTATCCCCAGTACAGGGTGAATTGTGTTGTTTCATTTGAGACTTAAAACATATGTGGAGACATGGTTGCAATTGCTCTTGGTGGTGTGGATATGTCCGATTCATAGTCATAGTCAGCCTTACAGGATGTCACCTGTGAACTTACCTGCATGCTCAGATATAGGTGGACTTGCTTCAAAGTCATTGCCTGTACCTATGTGTCCCAGTACAGCCAATGTAGTAACCTATTATGTGGTTTGTGTATTGCTGCTGTCCACCAAAGGGGATTACTCTACCTTGGTGGAGGCTGGATATACAGGTCTGGTGCTGCTGTGCCCATATAGCTACAGTGGATATAAAGGCTACACACCTCTGATACACTGCCTGGTATTTCTGCAATTGGAACATGACACCACAATAACTTATTTCATAACAATTCCTACCTGTAGTGTGACCTGTACAATTCAATTGAAAACATAACAATCTGGTCTGTGAAAACATGTGGAAATAATAGTCAGTACAATAAGCCAGTTGAATGAGTGTGCACACCCTTGAACTTGTGTATACACCTCTTTAGAGGGTTACAGCATTCATCCTTCTTGGTCTGGACTCTAACATTATGGCACATCTTCACTTGGCAATAGTTGCTTACCTTCCTAGAAACACCTTTGATTGTATTGCAATGGAACTGGACAGGTTAGGGGTCACATTCAAGATGAGAAACATGATGAGATGATCTTCTGTGGTCTGATTGTCATACAGCACACAAACCTGGCATTCCAACAGTGGTGTGTGCACTTGTGATATCCACTGTATATATGTGTTGATATAGCTGGTAGTGGTAGGCATGGACAGAGGCTCATAACACAGGTGGACATTTCTCTGATTAATACCTGATAATCTTGCCTACTCCAGTACTCACATCAGTGTCAGGGCAATGCAACCACCAGTAGCTATAAACATATATGTCTGTTGTATGCACTGACACTGATATAACACACATGTACAACATGCGCAACCTATTTACCTGACTACTTGAAGCCAGTTTTGTGATTAGTTTTGTGCCTTCCAGCTGAGCATATGCATATATACATGTGCTCAGGGGATACCTGGTATACATTTCTATTGAATGTAAGTATGGCACACTGTATTCACAGTCTTGCTGCTCAATCATACTCCTCAACCTGTTACAGCAGTATGTCTGGACAATGGCACACATAAATGGGTGTCAAAATGGAGATCAATATTGATACTGTATTAATATAGCTGTACCATACATCAGTATGTTGATTGCACAGTAGGGTTTGACATCACTGTAATAACATGGAAGATGTCCAACAGTCATAAGTAGGCTAGTATGTTATAATGCCGTTGCTCACAGACCTGCCGATGGTTTGGGTGACATAAAGGTGTATGTGTATGTGACTACAGATATCAGTCACAAATGTGCTTACTGTCCAGCAGAACACTGTGCAGTTGAATGTTATTAAGTCAACATATCACATGCAGTCCAACACACATGTCTACAACAGTACTCTGCTATGCACATGCCCTCTATAGCTTTACAAGGCAAACATGTGTCATACTCATAATAACAGGTAACATAGATATGGAAAACATCCAGTTAACTGGCCTAGCAGTGGCACAGTCACAACTCTTTGACAGACACCCCTGCGGTTGTCATATATAAGCTGTCTTTTCACAGAGTCAGGATCATTAGCTGTGTTCCCACCTCACAACCTCTCAGACCATCACATCTGGACAATGCCTAAAATGATGGGGGATAAATAGGAACAGACTTTAAATATACCTGCTACAAACATAGGAAGTTCATAGAATTATACATTTAGGATTACAGTGAATATTCTTAAGGATACAGAGTCTCAAACTCAAGTGTTTGTCATTACCTGATAGCTTCAATCTTCAGCTATTTGCCAGTAAAGTACTGATCTCAGGAGGAACAAACAAAAATACATGATGGTAAAATGTGGACATTCTTTGAGGATCTGTACAGTTGAGAGGTATGTCTGTGATATCTCCCACTACAGAGAGGGTCTGATGCTATGGCCATAGCAGCTGTTTAGCAGGTCATTAGTACAGCATGTCTTGTTGGGACATATATGCCTCCAAACCATAGTTCCCATTATTACAGACCAAATATTATATTCAATTACTTGCTTACATATTCCACTTACCTTTTTTCTTTTTTCTCTTTTCCACTTTATGTCTCATTTGTTATTTCTCTCTCTCTCTCCCTGTGCACTACACAGGGATAGAGCTGGTTCAAATAGGTGGCAGCATGGCTTTTGTAGGTGATGCTCATGACCAGGCGATGGCCTGTGCACCTATTGGGGTTCCCCACTTGCTAATTGCATGCAGAGCAGCTGTGTAGTTATTCCAATAGCCAATGTCATGGCAACACACTAGTACAAATGAGTACCCCATATGGGCATTGGCCTTTTCCCTTACTTGTGAGGAAAACATCCTGGAGTTGTATGAGCTACTACCTCTTACAACAAGACTTGTGAAGACAAGTCAACTAAATATTGGGGAAGGGTTAGGACTTAGGGGCAGAATGTGAGTATTGCTGTTATATGTTTGTAATACTGCTAGTTTTACAGGGTTTGTCTGCAAATGCTGCTTCTGCATGGGTTTCAGTCTGACAAAGTTCTGTCTCTGCATTGCTCTTAACTCTAGGGCCATCCACATAATGGCCACAGGTTAGCCTGTATTGTATGGGCTGTTCCCCAGGCAGGTGTTGTCTTTGGCAAATCAGTAACATACTCTGGAGATTGCATTATGTAGATGGTAACATCCTTTTTTTCTGACTTTATATCCCTCAGAAAAGATATGTTACAACAAACCCTGTAACACCAGCAACTTTCTCAGTGTATAACAGCAATATTTCATGTATGGCTGTGTATTTGGGCTTCTGTCCACCAATTATGTCAGGTATGTCCAGATGACATACAGTAGTAGGTGAATAGGTATACTGGTCTAGCATTATTTACTGCTGTAATTCCTGCTGAGGGGAATGGCTGGGAAACATGTTGAACTCTGTACATTCAAGAGGTAGGTGTATGGGGAATATTCTTAGATGGCCTTGTAACATATTTTATATGGAGGACAGTAACACGTGTTTTAAAATTAGGCTGTTAGAACATGTCAGACGTATTACTGATTAGAAATATATCAATTCTATAGCTGTACATTTGAATAAATCACATGATGGGGACAGTTAGTGGGTCTCAAGGTACTGTTTCTGAAAACGTCTCTTCCTCAGTGTGATGAAGCATTCATAAAAGGACAATTGTTATGTATAGACTTCAATGTATTAATATTAACTGTGATACTTTACCCCATAGGGGTTAAATGACAAGTGTAATTGGAGGCTGTGTACTCAATTATGTAATTAGGTGTTAATTGCTTCTTGGGATTAAGGCATGCATTCCTGGTGATGTTTACTCCTTCATAGGTTCATAGGTAATTACTAGGCTATTGGCCCAAGGGCTTATATAAGCCTAGCCAAAAAGGTACCCTGGGTTTCGCCACCCAAGAAAATTATTTTCCTGTCCTACTGTCAAGCAGAGCCACAGAAGTGATCCCCGGGGTGAATTTCCTATTTCCCATCCAATCATCAAGATTTTTCTTGACGAGTGCTAATGAGGAGCTTTGTTTGATATAGATAGGTAGTTTTTTCCAGAGTATGGGAAGTCTCTGGGATAGGAATCTATCCCTCCAGCATGTTCTGTTTATTGTGGTGGCAAGGTTTAGGTGCCTAGAGTGTGTAGCTCAGAGGGATTAGGATTTCTTTAAAGTGGAGCATGTCCAACAGCACTGGGTTTGACATAGCTTTGTATGTTAGGCAGAGATCGCCTCTGAGTAGGCAATATGCAACAGAGTAAAGTTGGAGTTTTTTGAGACAGTCTGCATAGGGCATCTGTTTGAGGCCAGTAATCCTCTTTGGGAGGTATTTCTGTGGCCTTTTCAGTTGTAGATGTGAGGTACATACCAAAAGGGGCATTGTACTCTATAATGGGTCAAATGAGTGATAAGTAGAGGGTAACAATGACCTATTTTTTCCTGGATGAGAAACCTTTTGTGATGAGGTGTGCCACATAGAAGGATTACCTAACTACTGTGGTGATGTGATTATCAAAAGAGAGACTACTGTCCACCTGTGTCCTAAGGTCTCCTATCACACTTTCAGTGTTAAGTAGACTACCACCTATGTGGTAGTTTATGGGTACAGAGTTTTTCCAAAAGAGATGACTATGCACATTTTGGCATTGAGCTTGAGGCCATGGCTTTGACACCAGGCATCTGCCTCAGTGAGGTCCTTTTGTGGGATGTCCACATTGTTAGGAGCGTGATTATGACTCCTAGTTTGCAGTCATCTGCGAACTTCATTAGCCAAAACCTTCTGTGTTAGCCTGTACTTCAGAGAAGTAGATACCAATCAGGAGATGACCCAGGACTGAACCCTGTGGTACTCCACTTGTCACTGGTCTGAAGTTGGATTTGGAGTCTGCTACTTTGACAGTGTGGGTCCTGTCAGTGAGCCAGTTGGTGACCCATCTTGTGACATAGGGATTTATGCCTAGTTTAGTGAGTTTATCTATAATTCCAGAGTAGGGATGGTGTCAAAAGCCTTGGCGAGATCTAGACAGGCTGCGTGAACCACCTTACCCTGATCTACAGCTTTGGTGACTGCTTCAAAGAAGTCTATCACATTTAGGGGACATGATCTGCCTTTTACAAACCCGAACTGGGTGGGGACCAGAGTTTGGAGATGACCAATGTCTTTGTTTATAAGTTCCACGATGATACATTCCATGGCCTTGCAGACCAGGCTCATCACGCTAATGGGGTGGTAGTTCCTGGGGTCTGTGGTGGATCCCCCTTTGTAGAGTGGGATAACCATCACTGTGCACCATTCAGTGGGCACAAAGCTTGAGGTGAGGCTATGACTGAACATGGTACTTAGGTGGGGTGCCATTTCATTCTGTAGTTCATGTGGAACATAGTCTGGGATGTTGTCAGGTCCCATAGATGCTGTGTTCTTGGCTTTGGAGAGTGTGTTTTTTTCCTGTGTAGCTGTGATTACAAGAACTTTACATTCTTCTGGTATAGAGATGGGCCCTTTAGGGAGTGAGAGGGGGGTAAAGTTAGCACTGAACCTATCTGCCAGGATGGTGGCAATATCAGTTGGTTCTGTATATTTAGTGCCATTGTGCTGTAACTCAGAGCAGATCTGAGTGTTGCCATTGGGATTCTTGACATAGCTATAGAATGCTTTGTGGTTGTCTTTAGAAACAGTTGTGATTTTGTTTTTGTAACTAGCTTTGGAGGATTTTTTGAGCAATCTCAGCTTCTTACTGATGCTGACCAGGGAGTTCCTCCAATCATGGGATTTTACTCTTTTTTGCAGCAGTTTCTTTCTTCTGTTGTAGAGTTTGTTTATGGCAGTGGACCACCAGATTGTCTTCCTTTTTTGTAGGATAGCATCTTGGTTCTGTTAGGGATAGCACAATCCATGCACTTGTGTAAGTACTTATAAAGTGCATTTGTGTAGGATTCAGCAGTCATACCTCTACTGTCCGTCTGGATGGGTGCATGAAGTTTGCCTCTTTTGTCTTAAGAAGTGTGAAGTTGGCTTTGGAGAATTTTTTTATGGTGGTTTCCCTAATGGGGGGTGGGGGCAGGATGTGGATGTCTAGGGTAATTAGCTTGTGGTCAGATTTGATCAATGAGAAATTGACCTCTGGTGTGCAACATTTTGGTAATGACCAGGTCTAGGATATTGCTGCCCCTGATGGGGGTGTTGATAAGTTGATCCAAGGCATTGGAATTTATGAATTCCAGAAAAAGTTGAGCAAAAGAGTTGGTACATGAGTAGTTTTCCCAGTTAATGGTGGGGTGGTTGAAATCACCCATTATTAGGGTGTTGGGTTGTACCCTAATATTTTTCAGTGTATCAAGAAATGAGGAGTGGGAATCCTGGGACATTATGGGGGATCTGTAGCAAGCTACAGTTTGGATTGCAGTCTTGCCCAGAGTTAGTTGCACTTGGATAATCTTGGATGCATTATGCTGAGCAATTAGCCTGGAGGTGTGGATATCCTTAATGAATATGGACATGCCTCCACCTTTAGTGTTCCAGTCCAGGTTAGGTGGCTGAAAGGTGTGGTATGAATTATAACCTGGTAATGCAGGGATGTTCTCTGTAGCCTTGAACCAGGTCTCTGTCACTGCACAGATGTCGATGTTTTCCATTTTAAGGAGTGCCGTGAGTGAGTGTATTTTGAAGTTTAGACTTCTAGCATTGAGTAGCATTACCCTCAGATTTTCCTTGCTTGTACCTGCTACTGTGGTGAATTTGTCATTTGAACCTTGCTTAAAAAAGGCACTATAGGGGTGGCAAAAGCCTTATCCAGTATCAGGAATCCCAAGGGTGACAGGTGCAGGCCATCTCTGGCAAAGCATTGCGGTCTGTCGATCATGTCATCCCAGGCAGACAGATACTGGACCCCCTTAGAATGACACCAGAAGCTTAGCCAATTGTTGAAGTCAATCATTTTGTCTTGTACTGTGGTAGGATTCTGGGTGATGGCAGGATGCTACTCAGGACTAGGGTCATACCTGCCTAGTCTACAAGATCAGAGAGCTCCTCCATGTCTCTTTTCATGTAGTCCAGGGAGGTACATCTTAGGTCATTCAAACCAACATGGACAATGACAGAGTCATATTTGTACTTGTTGTGGAGTGACCTGAGTGCATGCATTATGTGGCGGATCCTGGCACCCAACAGGCAGCTGACAGTAACTTTCTCCTTTTTTAGCCTGGTGAGTGGAACATCAGTTTGCCTGCTTATAATGTCACCTATGACTAGAGTGTTGGGTACATTGTTATGCCTTATGGGCTGAGGTTGAGTGGCATACTGAGTTTGTGGGCTAAGTGTCATTTGGCTTGTGTTGGGGGGGTGGAGGTTGCTTGCATTTGTGCTTTGGAGGTCCCTGTTGCTTGGGCAGATTTTTATTGAGAGCCTCAGTGAATGTAGGTGCGTGTTTTGTGTCTCTATGTGTGTGTTTTGGTGGTGTAGGTTTTGAGGGACTATGTGATGAGTGTGGTGTGGTGCAAGTGTTTACCCTCTCCTCTTGACTGCCTAGTCTAGTCTTGGGCGAAGAGAGCTTTGCTTCCAGTTTAGCTATATAAGTGCATCTCTCACAGGTTGTAGTGTTGGGTGGAAGGAGGAGAGGGTTGTCTGTGTACATGAGGCAATTGTTGCATTGCCCCAAGATGCCCAGATTCATCAGGTAGACAGGAGAAAACACCAGGAGCTGACCCATAGACATGCTTGGATGGGTGCTTATTTATTAAGTACTAAAAGCCATTTTCCTCTAGACAAGTGAAAAAAGTTGAGTGCTGTAGTAATTTGTAGCTTATTTAGTTCTTACAATGAGTTCTGAAAAAGTGTTGAGCTCAAAGAAACAGATGTGAATGCTAAAACTAAAAAACTGACTAGTTCTACAGGAAAATTTGTAGAGCAGCTTTTATGGTGCCAGGAATATTTTAAACCCAGCTAAGCGGTGAAGCATAAAGTGTATTTTTTTAATATAACAGTAGCAAATGAGCAAACTGATTTAAACAAATTAAGTAATTAACCAATAAAAAGCTAAAAACTGAGCCCCGTTCCAACAGTCTTCGATCAGACAAGTTCTAACTGCACACTCCTGGCACTAGGGTGCAGGCAAACTTTCTCCAGAAAAAGATGGCCTGGATTAGTCCTCAAGTTATACAAACAAAGCTAGATTCAGCAGGTCTGAAAATAGTATTGTGCTACAGCAAACAATGCATACCAATTTCAGAAAGAAACAGTTCAAATAAGCAGGCACAATAAGCCTTTAATCAGAAACTCCCAGCTCAGAAGGACAGAATCTACCTTCTCCTCCCACAAGAGTGCAGACCACACCTTCATATAAATGGCCCTAAGCCCAAGTGCTTAAACCAGAACTAATACACTTTTAGAATAACAGACACTAAGCATTCAGTCAGCAACTCCCAACTTAGAAGGATGTAAGCTACCTGTTCTGCCACAACAGTGAAGACCACAAACCTTCTTAATGTAAAACAAATGGTCTGAAGCCCAAGTGTTTAAACCAAAGGCTTAGAATAACAGTTACAATTTAATCAGGATACTAACCAGCAGTAATAAATGCAGTAGAATAAATGCAATTAAGTACTTTTAAGAACAGGCAGCAAAACAAAATACAGTAATAAAGTAGGAAGAAACACAAATGCAGTAAAAGCAGAGGAATAAAGTGCATTTTGTATAACAATAGAAAATGAGCAAACTTATTTTAACAAATTATCCAATTAACCAGTAAGAAAACTCAAAACTGAGCCCTGTTCCAGCAGTCTTCAATCAGGCAAGTTCTAACTGCACACTCCTGCCACTAGGGTGCAGGGGAACTTTCTCCAAAAAAGATGGCTGGGATTAGTGCTCAAGTTATACAAACAATACAAACAAAGCTAGATTCAGCAGGCCTGAATATAGTCTATGCTACAGCAAACAAGGGACACCAGTTTCAGAAAGAAACAGTTCAAATAAGCTGGCACAATAAGACTTTAACCAGAAATTCCCAGCTCAGAAGGGCAGAATTTAGCCTCTCCTCTCACAAGAGTGCAGACCACAAACCTTCTTAATGTAAAATAACTGGCCTGAAGCCCAAGTGCTTAAATCGGAACTAATACACTTTTAGAATGACAGACACTGAGCCTTCAATCAGCAATTCCCAACTTAGAAGGATGTAAACTACCTGTCCTTCCACAACAGTGCAGACCACAAACCTTCTTAATGTAAAACAAATGGTCTGAAGCCCAAGTGCTTAAACCGACAGGCTTAGAATAACAGTTACAATTTAATCAAGCTACTACCAAGCAGTAATAAATGCAGCACAATAAATACAATTGAGTACTTTTAAGTGGAGGCAAAAGCAAAATAAGGTAATATAGTAGGAAAAAACACAAATACAGTAAAAGCAGATGAATAAAGTGCAATTTTTTTTAGTAAAGTGCAAGAAGAGAAGAAGTGGGTTAGCTTTCTCAAATGTTCTATAAATACACACCACAAAACTGAAATCCAATAAACATACCACACCAGGAAACTGTAGGAGAAAGCTTTACTGGTGTATCCAGTACCTCAGCTTATGCCTTCAAGGAATATTCATCACACATACAGCTCACCATTATATACTAACACAATTATGTAATAAATAGTTGGCCTCAGTTACATTTAATCATTTCCACATTAAATATAATTGAATATCAATTACCATACCCTTTCCCATTTAATAAATAAACACTGCAACATTTAATTTAAAGTGATCTGCTCTAAAATATCTGGACTGCAGTCTATCTCATAAATAGCATCTATATGGTATACTTCTAAACCTCTGACTGTCTAATATGGTATATAATAAAACTATATTTAAATAATAAATGTTTGAAAACATTCAATATTAGAAAGTGCAATTTTAAACAGTACAATTTTGGACATACTTGAACAGACCAAAACACAGAGAAATCATGTACATTTCTGAATTTATCTACCCTTGCCCTACATTCAAATTTATGTCAAGATTTAATCCCCTTGGGCACAGAGTACCAAAATTAATAATACATTTAGTTTCCAACCATGTCAATTTATTTATAAATTCATCCCCTTGACATTGACTGGGATTGGCCAACACACAATAAAAGAAGGGTGTGTCTGAACCATCGTGGTAGCTAACAAAATGTTATGCAATGGAGCTCTCCATCCTACATCTCCTGATGTCACCTATGTGTTCCATTATTCATTTTTTCACTGCCCTCTTGGTCTTCCCTATATACCACTTCACTATGGGGCATCCACACCCTATTATGTAAATTACCCTCCAAGATTCACAATTATATTGGTCCCTAGCCTTATATGTTTTCCCATTAATGTTGACTCCATCTAAATTCCTAATATTGTTACACACTCTACACCTTCTGCAAGGAAAACTACATTTCCTTCCCTGTTCTTTATCCAATTTCCTAATAGATAACAATTCCTTTAAAATTCTTGAATCGACTATAGGAAAAAGTGACTCTCTGGGAAGAGTCCCTTCAATTTCCCATCATTGGAAATAATAGGCCAAAACCTATTGACTAGCCTTTTCAAAGTTTCTGAAAAAGGTGAATACTTGTTAACAAAAAACATTCTGTCTTGATCCTCTTCTTTGTTCATATCCCACCTTTTCCTTCTAATACCTACATCCTCTTTTTGTATCGTAATGTGCGTCAGCCTCAATCATCTTCTAACTTTGTTTTCAGCTGTATTTAAAACATCTAACTCATAACCTCTGCTTAAGAGTTTGTTCATAATCCTCTCAAATTCAATCCCTAGCCTTGCCTTGTCTGAGGTATTATTAGCTAAGGTCTATATTATATATTCGAAGTTTCAAAACTTCAAATTCCATATGTTCAACAACATATGATAGAAGTTTAAAAGTCTGAATATATAATAAAACAAAAAATAAATAAATAAACTTACCTTACCCCCTGTGCCCCCACCAACTTACATTTGTTACATTTAACCTTTGAACTTTTCAAAGTTCAATCATATGGTGTTGAACATATGACATTCGAACTTTAAAAAGTCTGTTCATGTAATAGAAACCCATTAGCTATGCTTAAATATTCACCATGTGGCAATAATGATAACAAATGGGGAGCATGCATGCTGTCCGCACTGGACTTTAGAAAAAGGTTTGAATTCAACAGTGTAATCCTTGCCCACAAAAAAATCCAAATCTAGATATTGTACAACTTCTCTGCTGGTATTAAATGTAAATTCCAGTCCAAAATGATTATCCTGCAAATGCTGCATGAAAAAATGGGATTCCTCCATATCACCCTTACAAACAAAAATGAGATAATCTATGTATCTCTTAAACACTATGACTTTGTGTTTGTAAAACTCAGAATTATAAACATAGGCCATCTCAAAATAATTCATAAACAGAATTGCATATACTGGGGCATAAGATGCCCCCATAGCAGTCCCTTCCTTTTGCAGGAAATATTTATAAAAATGTAGCAGTTATGGGTTAGGGAAAACCCCAACAACCGTACAAGAAAATCAGTGCGTGGACCTTCCCCCAGCATATATCTTACAGCTTCCAAACCCCATTTGTTTTTGATGTTTGTGTATAAAGATTTAATGTTTCACAAGCCCAATAATAATCCTGGGACCATTGCATGCCTCCTATAGTGTCTGTTAGCTCCTTTCCATTCTTAATGTGTGACATGATTTTTTCCAGATACTTTTTAATCTGCCAGTCCAAAAACATGCCCACATTCTGCAAGTAAGCTCCCCTCCCAGACACTATAGGCCTCCCTGGTGTTTTCTGAATACTTTTGTATATCTTGGGTATCACTTTGAACATTGCATCTTTGGGGTTTTTATGTGTAATTTCTTGAATCCATTGCACACAAAAAAACAAGTCTTTCCCTCTTTCCAAGATTTCCAGCAGGGACATATTGTACTCTTTGACCGGATTGTAGAGCATTACCTCATATACTGTCATATCCTCCAATAGGGACATGGCCATATTATTGTACTGAGTTTTAGTCATAATGACCCAATCGCCCCCCTTGTCTGCCTGTGTAAATGTGTATCTATGACAATTCTGTCTAAGGTGTTGTAGAGCCTCCCATTGTGTCTTAGTTAAATTAAACTGCTTACTGCTCCTTTTGAAATTTCCATCTGTTTACATAATTCAATCTCAAAAACACAAATGTTTGCAGACAATTTTGGGGGCATAAAGGGGCTATCATAAGGCACTTGTAGTATTTGCAATTTGCCATATCCCGTATTGAAGAATACATTACTATCACATGTAGAATCCCCCCCACCAAATTGTTATCAAATGCATCATCATCTTCATAGTCATAAATTGACATATTCAACAAAGAATCTTCCCAAAACAGATTATCATCATCACAACTTTCCTCATTTATTGTTTCTTTAGCATTTTCCACATATTCTTGATATGACTCACCTTTTTTACTATTAAAAAATACCCTTGGATGTAACTTACGGCAAAAGTGGGTTACTTCCAGAATCAAATCAGCAAGGCTGGATACATACGTGGGGATACATATTACCCCTTTATCCAACAGAGAAACAAACTCCTGGTTTAAGATCAAGTCAGATAAATTTACAATTTTTAAACTGTCCACATTGTTTCCATTTATACATAGTCCAGTGTCCAATGAAGAAGTCACATCTGCCACCGAATGACATGTATCTTCATTCCGTACATTAATTTCTCCTCCTTCTGTTCCTGTAGTTCTTACCACCGTTGTTACTGCCGGTATTCAAATTCCCCTGCCATTTTTGCCCTCTGCCTCTGGAAGTCTCAGAAGTTCCTTTATACTGCATAGAATCCATCATTTCTTCATTTAAGTCCTCGAAGAAAATGCTCTTCTTACTGCTCTTAGTCTTTACTACTGGATTGCCAACCCATCTGCCGTCCCCTGGTCTCTTTCCGTTGCCATATAAAAATCATGTTGGTTTTGTAGTCGTTGATATCATGTTGAATTTTACCCTTATTTTGTAGGGTTACTGACTCTTCCACCTACTCCACTTTGCCTTTAATATCATTCAGTTTTGTCTCCAGAACTGCTTCGGCCGTAAGCTCTGCTAAATGCATCTGTATCTGCAAGATGTCTGTCTTTATTTTCTCTTGCTGCCTGACGTTACATTTGATAAGCACCCCCAACCAAACTTTAGTGCAAGCAAGGGAAGCTGTGTTCCACTCATTAAGTAGCTCAGCTTCATCCTCCATAAATTCATATGCTGGCAATTTGTTAATTCTGAGGCCTTGGGGAGTAATATCCAAGGCTACATATCTCTCTAGGAGCTTGATGTCATAGAATAAAGTTATCTCCTTGGTTAGTAGCTGCTCCACCTTATAGAAATCAGCCTCATTTGTATTAACCTCTCCTGTTGTCCAAGGCTCATCTCTGGCCATCCTTTCTTCTCTTTCCCTCCATATTTTTGAGCAGAAAAATGGGAACCATCGGCTGCCATATTGCTCACCTCCTGGCAAATGAAAGTAGCATAAATACACACCACAAAATGAAATCGAATAAACACACCACACCAGGAAACTGTAGGAAAAAGCTTTACTGGTGTATCTGGTACCTCGGCTTATGCCTTCAAGGAATATTCATCACACATACAGCTCATCATTATATACTAATACAATTATGTAATAATTAAATAATTGGACTCAATTACATATAACCAATTCCACATTAAATATAATTGAATATCAATTACCATACTTTTTCCAGTTTAATAAATAAACATTGCAAAATTTCATTTAAAGTGCTCTGCTCTAAAATATCTGGACTGCATTCTATCTCATAAATATCATCTCATATGTTCTCTCTGTATTAAGTAGAGCGAACACTAGACTGGGAGGCTGGGAGGGGTATCCAAGATCAAATTTACAGTAGGGTCGGGCAACTGCAAAGCCACCGACTATAACAACAAGACAAGAATAGGGTGGGAGGGAGGGGGAAAAACCAGTTTCAGGACAGATGAGAACAGAAAGCAATGCCAGAAAATATATAAAATAATTCAGTCAGGCAAAAAAAATTTCAGTCAGGCAAAATTAAATTAAACAATTAAATAGACAGACAAATAAAATACAGTACTATCTTTAAAACTGCAAGTTTGTACTTAACTTCAGTTTCTAATACAGTTGATTGTAGCCAGTCAAACCACTCAGATATTGAGCAGAAAATAAATTCCCAGCTATGTGGCTAACACTTAAAGCAGAGAGAAACCTTCTAGGCTAAGAGTTAAATATTGAATAACAAAGAGGTGAGAACAGCAATGATCCCCTCTAACTGCAGAGGGACAGACAGACCACAATATTCAGTGAAACAATTAAATAGACAAAAAAAAATAACAGTTTCAGGACAGATGAGAACAGAAAGCAATACCAGAAAATATTTAAATAATTCAAGTCAGGCAAAAATATATTTCAGTAAGGCAAAATTAAGTTAAACAATTAAACAGACAGAAAAATAAAATACAGTGCTAGCTTTAAAACTGGAAGTTTGTACTTATGTACTTAACTTCGGCTTCTAATACAGTTGATTGTAGCTAGCCAAACCACTCAGATATTGAGCAAGTGGTGGCTCATGCCATCAGACTGCAGGACTGCAGCCCACCCAGCTGTGGAAAGAAAAGGAAAGAAGTTGTTGAACATTTTAAAAAATAATTGTACTTTAGCTGCGAGTCCTACTGACTCGGTGTTAGTCCTGGAACTCGAACTGCACATGCTTGTCGAGTTCTGGATTTTAAAAAAAAATGTTTCTGTAAATAGTAAATCCAGACTGCTGTAAATGCAGTCTGGATTAAGGAGAGACAGCATCAGTGTGTGATGCCCAGAAGTCTATGTGGTTTGTAACCGCAGTAAACTGGAAGGAGATTGGGCTGCCATGTCTGCAGTCACATAGGTGACATAGATGGCTGGATGGCTACTGATTGGTTCTCGCTCTCTTCCTGCACTTTATGTGCTGGAAAAATGAGAGTGAGAAACAGTCAGTAGCACTATAGCAGCAGACAGTACGTTGTTTTGGTTATACCACAGTTTGTAACTTCGATCTGGGATCGGACAAAAATAAAATCTTCAAATTAAATATAACTTTTTCTTAATACTTCTGTCAAGAACTTCAAGACTCAAGATAATCATCCAGTGCCACCCAAATAAATGCTTACTGACTGCCACAGCCCCTTCATTTTTTGTGAAAATATATGCACTTTATTGTTTTATTTTTTTAATAGCATAGTAAAAGCACTATATGCCCTTGTGAGATGCAGACTGTAATGCTTTTCTAATGGTTCCTGTGAAAGACACCCTTTATTAAAGTAGCATTGTTGTGGGGGTTGTATTCAGCTGTAATGTCTAGCATTCATTGAAAGGAAAATGGTAAGCTGTGGTTGTCTTGTCAGGAGATTCTTCTGCCATGGTTCTTGGTGACATGCTGTCACCTGATATTGCAGTTTAGTTCCAATCAGATATAGGGCTGAAGCTGTTTGATAAATGTGGAATGAAGAGATCTGTTTATATCAATGAGACCAGTTGTGAATTCTCATTTGGAATCTGGACATCACTTTCCTTTCTTTTCTTGGTAATATATATACTCAGCCACATGTATCACTGCTGCATTTAGAAAAATCTCTTTGGTGCATTCCGCTGACTGCAAAATACTGCTGTTGACAGAACACACAGTCCTTTGCCTATCTATCATTTTATAGCATGACTTTGTCACACACTTCACTTCTTCATTCTTAGATTATATTGTAATCTTGCAATGCAATCATACCTCTCTGCTTTTTCTCATAACATCTGAGAACTCTAAGCAAATAAGCAAAGTGTTTCCAGTGTTTGTTAGACATTTGTCCTGCTACATTTTTCCCCAAGTCTTTGTAGAATCATCCAAAACAATATGTCTGAAATAAAGTATGCTGATATATGCAGTGAAACTAGTTGGTAGTACAAGGTACTGCTTTGTCTGTATGATAACCCTTAAAGTAACTGTGATGTCTGTGTGTGCGTGTGTGCGTGCGTGCGTGCGTGCGTGCGTGTGTGTGTGTGTGTGTGTGTGTGTGTGTATGTGCGTGTGTGTGAGAAAGAGAGGCAGTACATGTGCATGTGTTTGTGACTTTGTGCATGTGTGTATAGCTACCAGAAGCTTGCCCACTGCATAATATTTTGCAGAGAAAATACTATACTTTTGAATCCTACTCAGCAAATACATGCATACATTTGTCCATAAAGCACTGGATTAATATAGCTTTGCAGGTTGGGTAGTATACTTAAAGCATTTGTATAATGGAATGGACACTGGCAAGTTCACCAAACACTCTGATGAACTGGGCTAATTAATCTTAAATTACAAGTGCAGCTTTAAGAAATATAAACTTTTATTATTTTATTAATGTGATAAAGTCCTTTGTCTAGCAGTTTTACTTCTGCACTTTGTCTGGGGTAGAACACTGATTACAATGGAGTCGGACATTCTTAAAAATACAAGCAGCACATTAATGAGTGAATGCAGGTCACATAACTGTAAGATCACCTGATGTAACTTCCACTATTATATCTTATATGTACAGAAGGAGCAGTAATAGTTGCTTGTTAAACTGAAGCTAGTCTACTACCTATAGCAAAACCTGTAACTGCGAATTTGTGTGTATGGCTAATTTATAGTCTTGTACCAATTCTAGGTGTAAAGCAGACAAAAGAGAAGGTCTTTAAACAAAAAAAAAGAAAGAGAAGAAAAAGACAGTGTCAGTTGGACATAAGAGCTATGTATAGCTGTATGTGTTACTATGTGATATACATATGGATGTTTATTAAATTAAGTTGCTTTATCAGGACATGTAATGCAAGTTATATGGAAAAAAGTAATTAAGGCTTAGGACTGATGGACTATAAGTTTAAGTTTATATTTTGGATTGAAAGTAGTCAAAGTACCATGATGAAGGGCTTTATTTATTTTGTGTTAAGATTTTTGCTGCTATAATTATTTCTTAATCATGTTGTTTGTGGAATGAATTAAGCCTGGCTCTTATATGGCAAGTTCATGATGTTTTCTTCATTTATCTGATTTACCACCATCTCAGGAAGACGACACACCACACTGCATTTTTTCTGTTTTTTTCTAAGACACAGTGACTTAAGAGAACAATGATCAGCCAAAACTGTGCTGCGGTGTCAGTAATGGAATGTATGTATGATTAGCTGGTGTGAAAAAATCTGCAGGTCTCTGATCTTTCAGTATCAAGGGCAAATCTGCATTCTAACACACACACACACACACACACACACACACACAAGCAAAAGTTTTGTAACACATTTTCCATTTTATTCACCAATCCTGTCAGTTTCTGCTATCTTTGCTTCGGAATCACTTCAAAAGTGCATATGTGTCATGTGTGCATGTGTGGGTTTTGTGTGTGAGAGCTAGCATTTTGAAAATGTAAGGACTGTTGATTTTAAGTTTATTTGCTAATGAGGACATTAATTGCATAGTGCACTTTGTGGATAGATGAAATCAAAGTGGACGTTTTAGCAGTTATAGGTAAACAATTACCATTCTTATGTCTGATAGTGATGCAAGGCTTGTGAGTGTGATAATTGAACTCTTTTGCATACACGGTCAGAAGATAATGAGATAAGAGAGATAATGCATATTACAGCTTAGAGAGACTGTCATATTTGTTTTTACTGTGAATGTCTAAAAATAAAAAAAGTAAGTAATAGAATGATTGTGTACTTATAAGTATATCTTTAAAAGCCTGGAAATGGTAGTGTCATTATTATTGTGTGATCCACCACCTTTCCTCAAAATGAGTCTCAGTTTTAGGAGGGAGAACATCTTGTGATAACCTTTACAAATCCCCTGCTTTGTCTTACTCTAGCAGCTATGTTTCTGTTTTGCATCCTTAGAATTTTCCCAGCAAAAGGCTGGCACTTCAAGATTTTTGATTTTACTTGTATTTTGGTACTACTAAGATTAACTTTGAGACTGCAGTTATTTTTCACTTCCACCCTTGTTGTGACTTTGTTTTTGTTTGAGCAGCTTTAAGCAGATTTCCAAGGGTTTGCCCTACTGTAAGTGGTGTTAACTTACAGTTAAACAAATAGGCACTTACACCGTATAGGCTTTGCTTACCAGTGCGCAAATCTGCTTAGCATTTTCATTTTAGCAATGCTTACACCTGCTAAGCATATCTCAGCCCTAGTAACCAGTGAGCAGATTCCAGTCTGATAAAATAGCAGGGTAATGACATCTTTAATAAGTGCACTTAATTCCCTGTACATAATATGCTTCTATGTGCTGTCATTACAGTAGCAAGGGGTGTGAGTATATTGTGTGGGACACCTGGATATACCTGGGTAGTACCACAATCTGTTCTCTTAGAATTTATTTCATACATGGATAGTATCCCAAGTTATATGCAGTCACACTTGCATGTTATACCAGCTACAGTGCACTGGTTCACAGAAATAGAAATACTCATATGGTATCATTACATTAGTACTTTTAACAGTGCTTTTTTAAGTAAGAGTAGATTACAAATTGTAGTATTGGAACCATACACTCCTGCATGCAAATCTGGACTCTGAGTTCTGAGTATCTTGTTCTAGGTGTTTGAGCTGTATGTTTATATGTATCTCCTATTGGATATTGATCTGATATGTTGATATTAACTGTAGACTACTATGTTCTTTGGACATGTCATTGGGGACTGCCATCATGTAGTAATGGCATACCTTTCAGTTTCAGATGAGTATCTTTCAATACATTCATCCTAATGCATAACCTGTTGGCTATCTACTTTCTGTCTGTCTTCTGTACAGATGTGCAGATGTTAGGGAATGCTACAGCCATACCACTATGTAGGTGCTGACATTGTATTGTGCTGTGGGCCTGAACACTGCTGCTAGTTCCAGCATATGGGACATTCCTTAATGTGGGCCTTGCCCCATTTCCTTGCCTGTGTGAGGGACATTACAGAGGTGGTGACCTACAGATTCCTATACAGTGAGTGTCAATACATCACAGCACAGGACATGTGGAGACAGCCAACCAACATGAGGGACATATCCCCAGATTTCTGAACCGATTATATGTCATCAGTGCTATTATACACATGGTGGATTGATAGACTGACAGGGTGTGTGTGGACATGCATTTAGTGTGTGACATCATGAATCATGGTAATATGTCTCTGACATACCTCTCCACTGGCACACTGTCTACAGATTGGCCACATGTTTGTCTGTCATGTTTTGTGTGTTCTCTAGACAGTTGGTGTCCTTGGTAAATCAGTTGTGGGGAATGCAGTCAGTAAATACTCACATCAATTGGTATTACCAATGTCATATTCCTCATAAAGGATGTTACAACAAACCTAGTGACATCTGCAACTGTCTCAATGTATGACAGCAGTATTACCAATCTACCCTTGTGTTTGTGCCTCTGTTCCCACCTAGTGATATAGGAGTTGATGCTGAGCTTAGTGAGTGGGGAGTGTTATCAAAGGCTTTGGCAAGATCAATGTAGGCTGTAGTTGTCACCTTGCCTTCATCCACAGCTCAGGTGACTGATGGCAAGAGATTGACCAGGTTGAATGAGCAGGTATGACCTACCCTTCACAAAGGTAAACTGTGTGGGATCCTGAGTCTGCAGATTCCCATATCCCTGTTTATTAGGTTCATGATGATGCATTCCATAGCTTCGCATAACAGCCTTGTCAGGCAGTTGGGGTGGTATTTTCCAGGGTCTGTATTTACACCTTGTTTGTGGAGAAGGGTGACTGTAGCAGTGCACAATTCAGTAGGAACAAAGCCTGAGGTGAGGCTGTGCTTTAACAGGGTACATAGCTTAGGTGCCAGGTCACTCTGTAACTCATATAGAACACAGACAGAGATATTCTCAGGTCCCATAGAGGCTATATTCTTGGCCTTGGACAGTGGTGTTGTAACATGTGCTGCAGTAATACTGGGTGCCTGGTGGTGTACTGGTATTGTGATTGGTTCTTTGGGGGAGTGAGGGGTGCTGTTTGCACTCAAGATGCCAGCCAGTATATTGGCATTATTTGTTGGCTGAGTCTGGAAGGTACCATTGTCTAGTGGCTCAGAACAATTCTTGGTATTGCCATGGAGATTCTTAACATAACTGGAGAAGGCCTTGTGGTTGTCTTTACTATGTGCTCCAAGTTTGTTCTCACAGCTAACTTTGTAGTATTTGATGAGAGATCTCAACTATTCATTGAGGCTGATAAGGGTTTATTTGCTGTCTTGGGACTTCACCTTATTCCACATCAGTTCCCTCCTTCTGTTGTACAGTTTCTTTATGGCAGGGGACCAGCAGATCACTTCCTTTTTTTGGAGGTGAGGGTCCTGATTGTATTGGGTTAGGCAGTATACATGCATTTGTGTATGTGTTCATAGTGCATTGTTGTTTGATTCAGCTGTCATACAACTAGTCTCCATTTGCATGGCTGATGTGAGGTTAGCCACCTCTGCTTTTTGGTAAGGCTTTTCATGGTGGTTACCTGTGCAGTGGGGGTAGGATGGCTGTGGATGTCCAAAGGTGATTACTTTGTGTTCAGATATAACAAGTGAGGTGTTGACTATTGGTGTAGAGCAACAGTCACCCATGTTAGGAAGGACCAGGCTGATGTGATGGGCATGTGCATTAGTACATGAGAAGCTTTCCCACATAATGGTGAGGTAGTTGAAGTCAACCAGTATGAGAGTGTTAGGATGGGCACTAATATTCTCCAGGGTGTATATGAACATGGAATGTGAGTCTTGGGAAATGTATTGGGAGCTATTGCAGGCTACAACCTGAACCACTGTCTTACCCAATGTCAGCTATGCCTGCAAGATCTGTAATGCATAATGTTGGTCTACCACTCTGGATGTCTGTGCATCTTTTATGAATGTGAAAATACCACCACCTTTGGAGTTTCAGTCCACGTTC